>NC_136901.1:24609792-24782773 GCF_949606895.1 Notothenia rossii | reverse complement strand
ATTTATCTGATATAGTCCTCTGCCTAAAAATAGCATGATAGGAGATCTTTAAATCGCACTGTTGTATTAGTTTGTAGACCATTTCGTTCGTTGGATTTCAAACAAAAGAGCCACGTCTAAAAAAAAATCCCCGCCCTCCAACCACTTATACTACCTCATATTCACTCATTAATTTTTCTCTTTTTCACGGATCCCTTCTCCTCCAGCTGAAGGAGGACTGGCAGTACGTGGCCATGGTGGTGGACCGCATGTTCCTCTGGATCTTTGTCGTCATCACCACCGTGGGGACTTTGGCCATCTTCGCTATCGCAAGCTTTAACCACACGCCCACCGACCCCTTCAAAGCCCCCTGAGGCTGCAGGACATTTGGTGTTCTTGAGCTCCTGATTTACCACCTCAGCAAATACAGAAGAACCAATGTAATAAAGTTTGCGAACAATTTTGACACTCATAAGTACATGCACGACACTAGCCAAACTAGCAACCACACCTCATCAAGCACTGTCAATTTACTTTCTTTTGTCTGACTTGCTACCAAAAATTACCTCAAGATGTTAATTTGCCTTTAGCTTAGAGTGAAATGTTTTCAAATGTTGAAATAAATCCTTATATAAAAGCAATTTGTAGGTTTCATTGTGTCAGTTCTTTGCTGTTTCAAAGTGTCACGATCCGTCTGTTTTGTTTTGTCTTGTCTTGTTCTGTATTTGGTTTCCTGTTTTATTTTGATTTTCCTGTCTGATTACCCGATTGTGTTCACTTTGTCCCACCTGTGTTTTCTCCTCCTCCTCACCTGTCTCTTGTTTCGTTGATTAGTCTTGTGTGTATTTAAGTTCTGTTTTTTCTGTCTGTCATTGTTGGTTCCTTGTTTTGTCTGTGACTGTGTTCACGGGTTAATGTTCTGTTTGTTCCTAAAACCTTGAAATAAGATATTTCCTCTGTTGATTCTGCATTTGGGTCCTGTCTGCTTCACTCAACCCTAACACAAAGTGGACAAAATTGGAAAATAAGCGATATTATAAGACATTAAGCCTGAACAGAAAGGCATGTATCTTAATGATCTACATAGCCAAGCTCTAGGTTATTAGAATTAGCTTTCAAAAAACTCTTAAGGTTTGTCTCAATTCAACCTCTACCTGCATGTAAATGCAGGTAGAGGTTTCACAGCTGAATGCCCTACAGTGTTCAAGTTCTCAGCCTTTATAAGAGGGAAATGCATAGCCAATAACTATATGTACTATACTTCAACATAGATATATTTAAAGGGGACCTATCATGCAAAATGCACTTTTTGATGTCTTTTATACATAAATGTGTTGGGAACTCACGCAGCGTCAGAAAATAAAAAGCCCTCTCTCTTTTCTTCCGTACCCAAATCTCTAAAAACGGGGATACAACAGAGCTAATCCAGATGTGCGTCCGATATGACGTAATATCGGAAATGTGGACCCACGGCACTATCAGAAAGTTGCCATCAATCAATGCCCGACTGTTTTGGACGTAATATGGTCGGTGCATGTTCACATTAGCATCGCTAACACTGTACTGGAGAGCATGTGTGTGAAGAAGCAGGAAATAAAAAGGAACTCACCTTGTGGTATAACCGGCAAGAGAAAAAGCCTTTGAGCTCTGTCACGGCTGCTGCTGCTGTCTGCTCGTTAACCTGTCTGGGATTGTTTTCAGCTGTGTATTTTATATGTATATGAGATGTGTCGTTGCCCGGACACCATTGGATGCCAGTTTCCTGTCCCTCCTCCGGTAGGCGGGGCCAAAGATCTGGATTGGAGCAGGTCGGGCCCGACTCACCAATCCCTGCCCACACCTTCCGGGGACTCTTACAAGAGTGTGTGCATCTCAGTTAGACAGGAGGTCTGAATCTGTGTCAGACGTCTCTCAGTACTCTCCTTACGTTCTGTGTAGCTCTGTGCTAGTTCTGCTACAGTGGTTAGTTAGGTTGTGTGTTTTGTGTGGGCGTCGAACTTGTGCGAGACGCCTCACTATTTTAGCCTTAAGTGCCCATAGTGTGCTATGACTGTGATAATCTGTGGCCTTTGTTTTGTGTAGCGTTATTGTGAACAGATAGCTGGTTTTAAGAGCCTGTATTTTTGGTTATATCATCTTTATTTTGAGTTTATTATTAAAATCAACCTCTTACCAAGAACACCTGGTTTCGTGTTGCTTCCCTTTTACCCTAAGCGAGCTGGGGACGTAACAAGCTCCATACTGTTCAGAAATAATCCTTGATAATCCATGATATGGCGTTTCATCACGGCAGTATTTTGTTTAGACAGTAGCTGCTGGGTCCAGCATGAGCTCAGCCCCCTCCTTTTCAAACCATTTTTAAAAAAGCTTTATACCCAAAACCAGCACTTTTGAAACAGGAAGTGAAATAGAGGGATATGAGGCATGGCTAGAATGGGTGATCTGTTTGGTATTTTGAGCAAAACACTTCATGGTTTTGTATATATTTGTATATATCTGAGACCTATGCTATTTCCTAAAAATAGCATGATAGGTGAACTTTAAAGTAGCCAAAACTGCATCATGTGTTACAGGCCTTTGATATTGCATGAAATATACCAATATGTCATCTGTATAAAAGTGTGTTTAGCTCTAGTAGGACTTTGGGTCTGAAGAGTGTGGAACGGATCCAAAGTTGGATATTCATACGTGGTGTTCACACATAAACACCAGAAAAAACCAGATGCTATAATGAGCACGCTGTATGCCTTTCATTTGGCTGTGTCAGAATGTGCTGGAGTGTGGCACATGCTCCACGGATATTTCTGCGACCGTAGTAATCCGCTTTGTATTTTCGGCGCTAGTGTATGTGTGCACGGAGGCTATTTCTATGTCTGGGTGCGGGCCAACTCAAGTCATCAGCTGCACCAATAGCCTGTGGAATTCCCATTTATATAGAAGACCTGTGCCTCTCAATATCTAGTAGACAAACACAGTACTTTTTCTATCACGTGACATTAACACACACATACCATTTTCTGGTTTTAAAAAAAGTAAAGATCTAAAGGGAAGTTGTCAAAGGCTCCATCTGTTGTCAGAATGCTGCCGTGAGTTGCGACCAACACTTGTTACTTGCCTGCTCTGCTATTTATAATCTCTCTCTCTCACTCTCACACTCACACTCACACTCACACTCACACTCACACTCACACTCACACTCACACTCACACTCTCACCACACACACACACACACACACTCACACACACACACACACACACACACACACACACACACACACACACACACACACACACACACACACACACACACAGGTTACTGGACACTGCTGCATGGGCTGTGTGTACATACACTCTTGCATATATTGTATGCAGTTTGATATGAAGGATTTGAAGTCATTTTGTTAGGCTCATTGTGGCAAGAGTGCTGATTAGGGATGGGTATCGTTAGGATTTTATCGATACTTTTCAATAATTTGGTCCTCAAAATTATAGACATGAATACAAGATGTGAAGATTAAACAGTCATTTTATTGTAATCTTCTTGCAGAAATAACTGTATAACTTATACATTAGCTTCTCAGAAGCAGACAAAAATAAATAAAATAACGGGGCCTGGCTCGCCCTATCATGCTTTTTGGGGTTTTCCCTTGGAAAGAGGATGAAAAGAGACATTTTTTTAAATGTGTAAATCAGTTACGTCTTCATCCAGACATTTCAAACTGACAACCTAGCTCGACAAGAGATCCTTAAAACATTGTCCTATAATGTTATGAGTGAGCGAGCTTCCTGTGGCAAGATGGCCGCCATGTGGCAACGTCGGTCTCCATTGGCCAGCAGCGCGGGTGAGTCATCTAGTGTTTATATATATCTATGCTTAAAGTGGCAAATCAGAGGGGTCTCAAACCGGATACATCACACGGGGTGAGGGTTCCCAACCACCCAGAATGGTTTAAAGTTAAACTAAGGAAGTTGACGTAACACATTTACCGATTGCAGCACCGTTTGTCCAGCGGCTTGTCGGCAGCGACGTGCGGTCAGGGGAGGCAGGGGAGGCAGAGCCTCACCTGTCATACTCCAATGTAACGGAAAAACAACTAAAGAAAAACTAAATAGTAATAATAATAAAATGTCTCCACTGATCTATGATGTAAGTGTGATTTATGTATGATTCCAATCGCTTTTTAAAGTCAAAATCAGCAAATTTGCCGAGCTCCGCTACAACTACGGGTAGCGATGAGAAGTGAGGCAGGGACGAGCTCTGCTTCTCGTAAGCCCATAGTAATTTGCTGGAGCGCGTGCACTAATTTAGCGCGGGCACTTATATCGTGAGCGCGCTCAAGCCAGTTACTGTGGGGTGAGGTGAGGCACAGATGAGCTCTGCCTCGCCTCAGAATGCGTCACCCCACAGAAACTGGCTGGAGTGCGGGCACTAAGCGCATGCCTGTTACCATCTCACTGTATGTCACCAATGTAATGTTTGTAGATCCCTTTATTACATTTATCCTCGCCATCCATAGTCTCTAAATAACTTATTTCACGTATATATGATATTTAGGCTCGCTGGTCTCATCATACAACGGCAATGAAAAAAGCACCAGGGGAGGCAGCCATAACCTCTGCCGCACTGAAGGGGGCGCACATGAGCCCACAGGTTCTTGTTGCTACTGTTATTCTACGGAGAGACGGTAGACACAAACAACAAGCTAGACTTTTCAAATTACAGGAAGATAAGGAGGACTTTTACAAAAAAGTAATAGAGATTGTTGTCCAGAAGGAGAGCATGGACTTCATCTTCAAGTCAAGGTAAGACCACAATTGTAATGAAAATGGGATCTTACTAAGAAAGAACAATCCAATATTATTTAGATGTTGGGTAAGGGGTATCATTTTGTTGAACGGTCTGTTTAAAATGAATTGAAGCATCAGACTAAAAAAGCTTTTGAAAATAGCCGAATATTTCGATTAAGGTCAAAATATAATATTTGTAAATCTGACTCTGAAAGAGTCAGTGCCTCACCAGCCATGAACCTCACCGCACGTCACTGCTTGACGGTATACCGATACCGTCCAATCAGGTACCGGTATTGACTTAGTACCGGTTCTCGATACCCTTCCCTAGTGCTGATAGAACTGAATTACTACAGATCTGGTTAATTCTGGTTTGAATTGCAGCTTATTAGGTATGTTTGACCTTGCATGAAACTGTAGCATTGAGAAGACAGGCTATTCAACAGATACACAAAACACACATTGGTTATTCTGACTAAGTGTCGGCATGCAGGAGGGCAAGTTGGAGGAATTTTCCCAAGCTGGGTCTGATGTATGGCCTGTTTGTGCTCCTGCAGTGGAATCCCTGCCCAGCATGTGGGAGGGAGGATGGTATGAGAGAGAGTAAGTACTGGGAAGAAGGTGAGGATTTTCTTATCTTGTGTAACAGACTTTTACTTCAACTTCACGACCCTTGAAATACAGACATGATGTTGATAAAAGCGACATCAAAGGATCCAAGAGTTCATTGCAAGGCCTTTGCCTCATTGATCACACTTGTAGTTTTCACGTCTCCTTCTCACCATCTCTATGGCAACAACGTCCATCTCTATTTTTACATCTTACTGGAAACGCTTATCTGCTCTTGCTTCTCGCTCACTCTATATCAGCAAGACTGAGATGCTCTTTCTCTGCTCAAACTCAATTTTCACACCGCTGCTGCCAAAATGTTTGGAAGTTTTTGGAGTGTGCTTCTATAACTTCATCCTGCAGGTTTTCACTCCCCAGCATCTGTAGATTTGAGCCTTTTCTGCTCTTCTATCTGCATTTTTATATTTTAATTGGAGGAACTCTCATCACTATATTAATATCAAAGTTATGATAATTCCAGGTTCCATCTAAACTATTTGGTAAGAAATGTACAGCATCTTAGATGATATGTACAATTGGGTTAGGGTTAGGATGCTGGAAAAATTGACTTTTGAAAATGTTGGCTTTAATTTATTATGTAATTTTTAGTCAATAGGTCAAAGATTAACATTGATTTAAAAAACCAACAGCCCATCATTTTTACATATATTTTATAACAACTTATAGAATTATTGAGAACCAATTCCACCCTGTGATACAATGCACAGCTTTGATTCCACTTTTGTGACCAGTAACAACGTAGCACAATGAAGAGTGTGTGGAAATTAATATGTGAAGGGATGAAGGGAGGAAGAGGAGATTAAGATTTTAAGGAGAGAAGGGGAGACTTCAATTAAAGGATGATGAAGGCAATACAAGGGAAATTATCAAGAGATGCCACCTATAAAAAAACTTCAGCTCCGAACCACTACCAATCATTCTTCATTCAAAGAGAAAGTCAACCATTCAATGAACTCCTTGACCAATTGTTCTCCCCCCCCTAAAATATCTCCTTTGTCATAACACATACTGTATTCCTTTACCCCATCCCACCCCCTCCACTTCCTCTTCAAAGCAGTGAAAACCACACATTGGCGAGCACCAACAGGTGCCTGCCCCAGTCACTCCCAGCGTGCCCACCCAATCAGGCCGTGGGGAGACAGAGAGCTGACAGAGTGTGCAATCCAGCTGAAGGTGTGCATGTAGCTAAGAGCCACAAAGGTATTTCTTTTCAGGACGCTGTATCGAGGGTTCTAGAGGAAAGCGCAGTTGGGTCAAAGTGGGGCCTTTGATTGCATATAAACATTTTAAGATGTCATGATTGGACCAATGAAGATGAGGACGATCATTCATGCAAGGATGAACGCATTGATCATCGTATGCAGCTGCCTTTGTATCACTTTTACCGGTAAGGAAATTTTATGGAGAGCTTGTTGCAATGTTTGGGCATATCTGTATATATATGAACATTCACCCAAATCAGAATTTAACTCATATTCTTTCTAGTCACTGTTACTACAGTA
This sequence comes from Notothenia rossii, assembly GCF_949606895.1. Taxonomy (NCBI): domain Eukaryota; kingdom Metazoa; phylum Chordata; class Actinopteri; order Perciformes; family Nototheniidae; genus Notothenia; species Notothenia rossii. The sequence continues at coordinate 24,775,874 of NC_136901.1, read as the reverse complement.
AATGTTTATCCTTAATTTTGTTTTCCGTTATTTTTATCCCCGTGTATATTCTCATGTTCATTGTCTGTGCTTCTCTCTTATTCTGGTGCTGCTATTACACATGAATTTCCCTATGGGGATCAATAAGGGTCTATCTTATCTTATCTTTCTCGGTTTGAAATCAGCTGATATTGTTTAGTTTTCATTATATTTCATCAAACTGAATGTATGTTCCTTCATCTCATTCGTTGTACAAAAGTGGTGTAGCATTTGTTGGCTCTAATATCGCAAACCCAACGTCACGTTTAAAGGTCCCCTATATTATACTCTTTTCTATCAATATATTATAGTTATCAGTTATATACAAAACATGTCTCTGAAGTGTTTGGCTCGAAATACAGATCAGCTCATTTTCATACCGGTTTTTATATAAATGGATCAGGACAAAAAGAGAGGGGGTCTTTGTTCCTGAAACTTTCAGAATCTCTTCACACAGAGGGGACACATGTGTATATATAAAAGACATGAAAAAGTGGATGCTGCATAATAGGTGACCTTTAATGGAGAATTGTACAGTAACAAGGAGAGATAGGGATACGTTGAAAGAAAAACAAAAATGTTTCACAGAATTTGACCTTTAACCCAATATCAGGCTTGGGAAAACAAACACATGCCCTGTGCTTGTTGGCGTCCTGTGGTGCAGTCTTCACATTCTTATGTCACACAAACACATCAGGCCTACCTTTTTACTTGTTTGGCTGCCTAGAAGATAGACCTTTCCATCTCTGTGAGGAAACACTTAAAAAGTTAAGCAGTTTTCTACTCAGGTTAACTTCATCAATTAAGATAACAAAATGTCACTGCTCTCTGTCTGTTCAGTTGGTATTGATTCCATCACTTCTATTCTTTGTGGATAAAATCATAATTGGAATCGATTTGCAACGCCTAGTTCTTATCAGAGCTCAGCTAAAGGAACCTTCTGATCCCTCAATGGGAGTAGAGAGTAAAAAGCTGCTTTTAGACCTCCAATGGGGTTGTAATACATTGTTCCTGTCCCCTCTTATGGCGATTTTAATAAGAGAGTTTAAGAGAACTGCCAACGGCATCAATAAAGAGAGATAAACAACCCTTAAAGGGGTAAATCACAGTAGAAAGAACCAAGACTGTTCCTGCGCTGGAACATTTAATGAATCATATTAACACATCATTGTTTGTTAATCAGTCTATTTTTGGCTCTGATGGAACTGGTATCCAAGACATCCCTTTGATCCCATCCCCCCTGCTGCATATCAGTTACATTAGCTCAGTCACCTTTGCTACCCATCGTACACCACCGTCCTCTCTGTCTGTCTTTTCAGTACATTGTTTTCTTACATATCTTGGAGGAAGGTCAGTCCATCATCTTTTTTTATTGAAACGCATCATGTAATGTCACACCTTTCATCAAAGTCAATAAAGGTAGTAAAACCAAATTCATGTTCCTGAGACTCCTCTGCAAGTTAAACAGATCAAACTCTCATAATTTCTGTTCCACATATATTTCCAGATTAAAGAGTAATAATGTGCGTATTAATAATATTACACTATGAGTACAATATTTTTAGCATGGGTCATCCCAGTGGGAAATTAACCCCTGACTCACTGATCTACAGAGAACAAACACGCTGTGGTCTTGGTGGGGGTCATGTGCTTTGGTTGTATTGTACCCTGTGTCATACCAACAGCTGTGGTCTTTCTCACTGATCTGCTTGAGATTAGGCCCTGCTTTTTTTCTGCTTTAATTTTTTGTACAGCAATAACAAGCCAATTGGAAGGCATTCAGAAATGATTGTCAAGCCAGTAATCCTCTTGTCAAAGCAATGTAATTTGATGAAAAATATCACTCCCTTCTTCTCTTACTTTTACCAAGTTTTGTGTCTTGTTTCCAAGTTGTGTTGGTTCATTAGGTATGGCTTTCCCCTAATGCTTCCTGCCTCTTTGCATCCACCCTTTCCTCCAGGAGCCTCGGATATAGAAAAGTTGCTCCATCAGAAGCTTTTCAAGAACTACAACATGAAAGTCAGGCCTGCTCGGAACTGGGAGGATAAGGTTATGGTACGAGTGGGAATGACGCTCTCTCAGCTTGTCAGCTTGGTAAATACAAACACACATCCACGCAAAAACATTGGTATGAATTATTATGATTATTTGTTAACTCCTTGTGTTTCATTTTCTCTCTATCCCACTACAGAATGAGAAGAACGAAGAAATGACGACCAACGTGTTCATGAATATGGTATGAAAACATTCATCCTCATCACTGAGCCATACTCTGCCGTCTTCTCTCTCCCTATCCACTGCTCTGCTTCTTAAAGGTTTTTGTCACTTCCTATAACTAAAAATGATATCTTGCTTTATCCCTCATATTCTCTGACTCGCTCTTTAATTTCTGTCCCTCGCCCTCGCTATTTGAAACAACCAACAGCTTGAGTGTTTGTGACAGTGTGTGTCTGGGTCAGTGGGATTGAAATGACTTGAAAAGACACAAGAGTGGGTGACTGATACATCTACTGTCTGCTCCACTATCCCTGTTATTAACTCTCTTTCTACATGCTCCCTTTTGGTCTTCCTTTCTTCCCAGGCATGGATAGACTACAGGTTATCATGGAACCCAGAGGAATATGACGACATTGCAGTTTTGAGGATTCCTCCGAACAAGGTGTGGCGGCCTGACATCTACCTCATTAACAAGTGAGTGTCTTATCTTCAGGCAAATGTCCATATCAACCAGCAAACAGTAACTAACAAAGGTTTTGCCAACAATTAAAAACACAGAGACGTAGCTCTATAGACGGCCATGTTGGTCTACCTTGGTCCACTGCTTGTTTGGAAAAGACAGATATATTCATTGTTTGGGGACACTTTATGGTCCATGATTCCCATGTTCTTCAAATGCCACCATGAGGTTGCATTTGTTGTTTTGAATAAAAAAACAATTGGTGAACTTGCAGTGGAGCCAAAATTCACACAATAACATTCCTATCCTGTTATGAACCAAGTATCAAATGTTAGCATGATATAAGCTAACATGTTACAAACCAGCTAAACATCAGCATGTTTAATTTGTCATTTCCAGAGTGTTAGCATACCGCCGTTAGCATTTAGCTTAAAGCACCGCTAACCTTATCTTTTTTAATTAGCCTTATTTCTTTTTATTGGCTGGCATAAAGGAGAAAATGCCTAAAATTAAGGGAATACCTGTGCATAGTGCTCTTATAAATGACAGATATTAGGAGGGGCAAGATAATGATACATCTGTATCAGGCAAGTGTCATGTAGCCATATCGGCTGATTTGCAATTTGCTTTTGACACAATAATAATGTTGTTGATAGATACATTTATGTTCGAGTACATCCCTACGTTATCAACAGTATACAGAAGGGAATTGTATTTACAGGGTCCAGGTTGTAGAATGACTTGTCAATCATCATGGTATGTACACCACATTTTTTTATTTTCTCCCTACAGTAATGATGGCCAGTTTGACGTGGCTCTGTACGTCAACGTCTTGGTTTACAGTGATGGGACAGTCAACTGGCTTCCCCCAGCCATCTACCGCAGCTCCTGCGCTATAGAGGTAGACTATTGTTAAAAAAGCAATACCATGTGTTTTTACTCAACAATATATCATTATATCCACTCCCATAGGTATCGTACTTTCCATTTGACTGGCAGAATTGCAGCATGGTTTTCCGCTCGTACACCTACGACGCCTCTGAGGTGGAACTGCAGTACTTTCTGGACGATGAGAATAAAGAGATTCAGGAGATTGTTATTGATGAGAACGCTTTCACTGGTTGGTACCTACATTGACCTCATCCAGAACCTAAAGCCCAGTTTTTTTTAGCACCTTATAATATTTCCTGTATATACTCTTAGTAACACATATCCCTCCTTGTACGTCTCTTTCTTTACAGAAAACGGAGAATGGGCAATCTGTCACAAACCCTCCAGAAAGCACATTAAGGAGGACTTGTACGAGGACATCACTTTCTACCTCATCATTGAGAGGAAGCCTCTTTTCTACATCGTCAACATCATCATGCCCTGCATCCTCACTATGGTGTTGGCTATATTTGTCTTCTACCTGCCTCCTGGGGCAGGTCAGTACATCTGACATGTTTTGACACTGACTACACATTACTAAGACAGGATGTAGGAAAGGAGACTCTGCCTTGATGCATTGTCTTATGTCATGAGAAGAAGCATGAGTCCAATACATACTACATCAGAAGGCAGACAAACCTTTGAAGGAATGTATTGATACATTACAGATTGAAGGAAAGTGACCTTGTACAGGAATGTACTTTGTCAATCTTTGGCATTGTAGAGCCTGATTGCAAAGCGATGTTTTACTGACATAGCGAAAAATATGGATTTACCAGGATTTATAGTGAAGTTGTCAATGGACCACTTGCTTTTGTCAAGCATATTTAAAGATAAAGCTGATTCTTTGATTGCAACAAAAATGTAATGTAACCATGCCGTTGGGGTTTGCTGTTAAAATGTATCTCCCTGTTGTCTGCAGGAGAGAAGATGACTCTTTCCATTTCGGTTCTCATCGCTCTGACTGTCTTCATGCTCTTGTTGGCGGACAGGGTCCCTGAGACTTCCCTTGGAATCCCAATAATTGTCAACTACGTCATGTTCACCATGATCCTGGTTACTTTCTCTGTCATCCTAAGTGTTGTTGTCCTCAATTTACACCACCGAACGCCCAGCACACACATTATGCCCAACTGGGTTCGAATGGTGAGGCAAAACAATTCTATGAGCACCCATCCAGGTTCTTGTAATGCCCTCGAGAAACCCTGGTCTCACAGAAGTCTTTATATTATTATGACAGGTATTCATTCACTTCCTGCCTAAGTACATCGGAATGGCGAGGCCAACACCAGAAGAACCTATGTTGAAAGAAGATTCTAGTGATGACTCTCCAAACCCATTCTTCAATGGTAGGCAGCCTGGAGGAGAGTACTTCTTTCGCAAGATCAACCCTGATCTCGTCCTGCCGTGGAGAGGAAGGTAAGGATACATTTACATCATGCCAATTACTCTAAATTAAAAAGTATATTGGAACTGGCAATTTGAGTAGTTAGGTATTTTTCAATAACTCACAAACTGGAATAAAGTTAATCTGGTTATTCAAAGAAAGTAGCCACAATACATTCGTTAGCACACATTGAACATATGTCAAATATATCCAACCAGGCTACATAAAGATGAAGTAATCAATGCACATGTCATACACAATTAATCAATTCTACCATCTCTAGTTGTCATGTGGACACATGTTGATTTCTACCGATTTTGATATTAAATAAGTATGTCAAAACTCACTGGAAACCTAAAAAAAAAGAAGTTTAATAAGCATTGTTACTTAAAAAAAAAAAACGACCCATTATAGATAGATATAGATAGATAGATAGAATCAGAGGATGAAACCCTCTTTAATTGTCACGCATGATCATGCACACAGCACACACAGTGAATGTTGACCTCTGCATTTAACCCATCCTTGTATTAGGAGCCGTGGTATGGTAACTCCTTAGAGTATAACTTATTCTTGACAATGTACAGTGTAATAACTGTACCAATACATTTAAATATAAGGAATCAAGGTTTCTTACCAACAGGTCCATAATATAATGGGTTATACTGCATTAGGACTGACTGAACTACAATCTTATGCAGATTTCGTAAGGATCCCTCATGGGGACCTTTACATCTGAAGTATGGCAATTCCACACATTTCATCTAATTGGAAAGAACCATGAGAAAAAGATGGTCTGCATTAAGTCAATGAAGCCAAGCTGCTTCCAATTCCTAATTAGGAGTCAGTCCCTACACCCTGCTCGACAGGAGATCTCAATTAACCTGCAGTCAACTCAGGGGAACTGTGTGTGACATTCAGCTCAAATATATGGGGAAATGACAATTATCAAATAATGAGGGGTATTATTTATCAAATAATGAGGGGTATTATTTCAATATGTTTGCATTGATTCAGTGTGGATTTGAGGTTTTCCAGCTTTGTTTTCTTGTGACGGTGTCTTTTTCTCAGGTCTGTCTTGCAGCCAGGGAATCCTAATAAGAATGCTGAACTAAAACATTTTTTTTTAAAAAGGACTTTAGAATGAAGGGGGTTTCAATAAAATAATAGGGTATGAAATAGTTCCAAGACGGCCTTGATACAGGTTTACCTAGTTTTTTTATAAATATTCTCTCCTGTTAGGTTTTCAGAATGATCTAAGTCACCCAGTTAAAACAGCAACAACGTTTCTAAAGGGCATAAAGACCAGCTGGCAATATCTGCTCAGATGATGCTTGCATTAAGTGGCGGAAGGATCAGAATGTTGGTTTCTCTTCCTCTCTTAAGCCCTAAACAAAAGGCATCCTCACTCTCTGATTGGCTGGGATGGAAATGCACCAAGCTGCTGTCAATTCCTAATTAGGAGCCAGTCCACACACCCTGTGCAACAGGTGATCTGAATTACCCTCTAATCAACTCAGTGGAATTGTGACATGCAGTCAAAATTAATTGGGCCGCAAAAAATAAAACAAATTCTGTACAATACAGCAGAGAGCCATTTATATTAATGTTAATAAAACCAAGTGTAGCCATGAATCTTCTTTTAAGGAAGTGCCAAAGTGTGAAAGTTGGATTTGATGCCAGGCTAGCTATTACAGTAGAGTACACAGCGTGCTAGACTTGGCAGGATTACAGCCATCTCCACAGCAGCTCAGAGAATCTGTAACCGTGTGTGCCCTTTATTCAACCCTGTTTAATACAGCTATATGAAAGGTAGCCTGAAGGATCAATTGGAAAGATTAATGAGTATGTCGTGTGTATGTGCTATAGGATATCTTGAATGATGCAAGCGGCAACATCCAGGTTTAAGTGCCTTAAACTTGCATTTTTTAATATCAATGGGGACTCCTCTGACGCCTTTTAAATAAAGGCCAATTGTTTAGAAGTCTATGAGAAAATCGCACTGGATTTATTACCTCGAGACATTTTGAATACCGGCTAAATCAGCATATTGACATTACGAGATTCATGTTGTAAATGTTAAGATGCTAAAGCGTTGTTTTAGAACACAACAGCATGCACATACCTTTTTTTCCATGCTAAAAACGTAAAAACAACATCACTCTGTAGCTTGTTAACGGACTGAATCCTCTAAACTAAACTACGGATTCCCATGAACAACGATTATAACTTTTTACTTTGATTGTAACTTTTGACATTTGTTACTGGGTGCGAAATACCTCAACAGTTCATTGGACATTGGGCATTTGATCAACGAGCTGATATGACCTGAGAATAGGATGAGTCCCTACAGTAAAAAACTGAGATGTTGACTTTAATTAAATGTATTATGTCAACAAGTTGAACGTAATATTATTGCTATCAACTAATACTAATATGTGTAATTTGTTGACATAATACATTTACCGTAATTAAAGTCAACGTCTCAGTTTTTTCAGTGTATTCTGTATATGCAGGGTATAACAATTTCTTCATTCTGGCTAATCTACCAGTAGGCCTCAGCCTTGCCACCCAACATTGGCCTTATAAACAGCTCCAGCCCTCTGAACCAGACCCTTTTTGCTGGGCATCTCTCATCCCGTTCCAAAGGCATCATATTCATTCCCGTCTAAGCCCCACACCCGCGGCCACAGTCGCCAGCCTCTAAGCCTCTGTTTAGGTTGGACATTAGGGGTTAATCCCCCAGAAAGGAGGTGGAGAGATTGCGAGGAATAGATAGGGATAGATGAGTGGAAGGGAAAACCGGTGTTGAGTGATAGGGGCAGGGGGGGAATTTGGCGTTTTTGATGTGGCGGAGACGGTGGTCAGACCCCATCATCCCGTCTGTGTCGGCTGGTTTAGCTTTTATTCTGTCAGAGGGCTGGTTAAAGCCAGTTGGTGTCCTTTAAAACACATTTATGAGAATAATCTGCATGTTTGAGGACGCTTAACTCCATTTTAAAACACTGTAAGTGCTGTGAAGTTACTAAGTACATGCACTCAAGTACATTTTTGAGATGTACTTTACTTGAGTATTTCCATTTTATGTAACTTTGTATTTCTACTCCACTACAATTCAGAGTTAAATATAGAGTAGTAACTTAAGTTAATTTCCAGATATAGATTAATGATAAAGAATATGATCAGCACTTAAAGGACACATGTTATGCTTTTCCGGTTATTACCCTTCCCCTTGTGTGTTTTGAAGGTTTTTATGCATGTAAACGGTCTGCAGAGTCAAAACCCTCAAAGTACACCCTATAGCGAGTAAAACTCTAAAACAGAAAACACCTCCCCAAAACGCCTCGTTGGTGAAACGTTATTGTCCATTGTTTACTTCCTGGGTGCTGTGTCGTAGAAGCAGCCAGTAGCCACGCCTAGAGCTATGGCCGCACCCGCTGCCAGCCTAGTATATATACTGTTGGAATCTCAGGTTCAGTTCAAAACTGTATCCAGTCAGTGGTTGTCATTCCTTTTTAACACTGTTCCTTCAGATGTCCAAGCCGGTATTTTAATGTGTGCGCGGCATTTCATGGAGCATAGCTTCACAAAACATGGAGCGATTCATACCGGATATGTACAGCGTAGGGCACTGAAGGACGATGCCGTTTTCAGCTCCGGCTCGGAGCTGGAGCCTGAAAGTACCGTTTTTTCCTGTTCACACCGCAGCGGCGCCGCCTCTTAGCTCCGGAATCCGGTTCACTTCCAGCTCCAAAAAATTGTCGAGAGGCAAGAGCTTCGGAGCTAAGAGGCGGCGTCGCTTACGTCGAGGCGTGCAGGAAACTAAACCCACCTCCCCTGAACATGGGTCGACTGAAGAGTCTCGTCATGCCTGCCTACAAGCAGTAGTGCTGAGCAAAGTGACTAGAAGGCAACCACACACTTATAAAAAAAAAACACACTTTATAAAGTCAGGCAACACTAACCAGGCTTCGTGTGATTCTGTTTATTTGCACCTTACTTTGACCATCCGTTCGCTGTCATTGATCATTGTGGAGAGCAGGCAGACGTTTTGTTTTGTATTATAACAGCTATCAGATGGAATCAATACATGGGCTGCACAGGTTGTCATGTCCGACTATCCCAAGTAGAATCACAATGAAAAATACGCCGGTAAAATCATGTGCCTGTAGAAAACGGCTTATGCCACAATAGGATAGCAATAGCAAGTAGTCAGTTTACCTTCGGTTGCTATGCTAACATCACCCATTTTATACCAGAGAAACTTTAATAACAGCGTTATGATGCCAAACAGCGTCAATTCAGACTGACACACTTTCACTTAAAGGTGACCTATCATGCAAAATGCAATTTTGTACGTCTTTTATACATGAATATGTGTCCCCGGTGTTCCAGGGAACTCACCAAGTGTCAGAAAACACAACCCTCTCCGCAATGGATCTGACACAGACTGATCCAGATTTGAAAACTTTTATGTCGTCACAGAAGTTGCGCTACGGCTATTGGGCCAACTCCACCAATCAGGAGGAGACAGCCACGGACATTGCCGTTCCAAAGCACTGGAGACGCTGTAGTACATATTTCAGGCCACCAGATGGTGCTGTTCTCACTGACTCCGAGCATGAAAGGCAGTGTTAAATTGAGCGAAATGATACAGTGTGGCTAAAATGCATGATCTGTTTGGTATTTTGAAAAATGAAAAGTATAAATATGCCTTATATAGGTATGGTCCTACACTATATTATTCAAATATAGCATGATAGGTCCACTTTAAGGGGAATTGGGGATATGTATCAGCTGCTTGGGTGACAGTCAGACAGTGAATACTTTAGAGAGGCCGCTCTAAAGTATTAGCTAACCCGGAGCTAACGGGAGAATAAACTCCAGTGGAAGAGCAGCACTGCAGCGGTCGGTAAATGCCGCTGAAACACATTAACAAACAATGAAGCATGGCACTCTGGAGAAAAGTATAAGCTTGGAGAAGTCGTTATTTTATTTAATCTGGCTTCGTATGATTAAAAGCAACACGATCATCAACCCGACGCAGTCCCCCGTTGTTGTTGTGAGCGCCGTTGGAGAGCAGATCAGCGATGTAAACCGCGACGTCATGACGCAGCAGCGGCTGCACCAGTCGGGCTCTGGGCGGTCTGAACAGAGCGGGAGCAGAAAAGGGAAACCGGAGCTGAACCAGAAAAGCTCTAGCTCGGAGCTAGAAAGAGAAAAGCACTGGTGTGAAAGCCGCATCTGATGCCTCGTCCTAAAAAGCCCCGGCAGCAGCTTGCAAAGCTGCGACAGGCAAAATGCCGAAAACGCCTATAGGGGGAGGAATGGATGATATACAGTGTATATATGTATATTTACACATGCTCATTTTGTACATTTCTAAAAATAAAGTTTGATGGAAATACTTAGTAGCCTTTCTTCCCTGAATCATATCATTCATATATAGCAAACCATGATTTAATTTTTCATCAAACAGTAATAGTTTATTACAGGTAAAAATAACTTACTCTTCTATAACAACAGTTGTAGGTACAGTTTGGTTTGTTAGCGTATAAAATATACGGCCGTGCCGACGCCTGATGTTCCGCTCATAGCGAGCCGAAAAAAGCACTGTTAGACATGGGCGGAGCCTCTCTGGTGGTTGACTAATCAGAACAGAGTGGCCAAGGAGCACACTGGGCTCACAGGGAGGGGGGGGGGGCAAGAGCTCCAACGAGCCGTTTAGGACAGACAGTGAATACACATACTTTACAGAGATGCTGTATGCGAAACCAATGTGAGTTTGGAAAATTGCACAGTATTCTTCTATTTTAGTAGACCTCAACAATGGAATTATGATCAGTGGAAATGGCCATGACATGTGACCTTTTAGATAAGCCTTTAGTTATACCTGGATTAAATTCACATGTACATTTATTAATTAAAGTTAGTTTCACCTTTACCAGCGTGATAAACACATCAATAATTATAATCAAAACATATATGATGTGATCTGCCAATCTGCATGAGGAGAACTTTTACTTTTGATACTTTAGGTATATTTAGATGCCAATACTTTTCTACTTTTACTTGAGTATCATTTTGATTACTGGACTTTTACTTATAGAGTATTCCTACACTTTCTACTTTTACTTAAGTACAATATCTGAGTACTTCTTCCACCTCTGAAACCAACACCGCACAAGTGCTTGTGTGAGGGTGTGTTTGTGTGTGTCATGGTGAGAGAGGCTCCATTCATCAGCAGTGTGAAGCTGTGGAATGTGATTGGCACGCAGCGTGTGGCACAGCACCGCTCAGCCCTGAGCTGTGGCCACGCACACACACACACACACACACACACACACACACACACACACACACACACACACACACACACACACACACACACACACACACACACACACACACACACACACATACCATTCCTTCAGGAGCTCTTGGTCCCTCGTTTGTATTGTCCCGCAGTACATCTGTTGTCACGCTGTCTCTCTGGGACCCTGATAAGTTGTCCTGCTCCCTCACTCCCTCCCTCACTCCCCTCTCTGGTACCGGGGGGGCAGCACAATCGTGACGACCTTAACTCAATGTCTAGGGGACAGGTAGCACAGGAAGTTTAAACAACCTTTGCAAAAAATGGGACCAATCCTTCTTACCAATCCTATCTTTAACAGAGATGGAATGGAAGTATATCATTTTGCAATAGCTATGTCCCCATTCACATTTATCCATGCGTTTATGCATTTACACCAACACAACCTCACAAACACGTGACTTTCAACTAAAGTTTTAGCTTCGTTTTATGTATAATTGTATTTTACCAAGTGAGTGGGGTCTTGAATACACACACTACATTCACAGTTAAACATGACATGAAAAATGGTAGTCATCAACTAATTTATGCATGCCTTTTGATGCAAAGTAAAAAAGACTTTGGCAGGGCTGATATTCAAAGATCAAAAACATGCAACTGGAAATTCTATTTTTAGTACCCAGAAAATAAGATACCCACCTGCATGGCATTTATTATTTGATGACAACGTTTTAACTTCCCAAAAAGCTGTGGCTGCATAGGGTTGGGAAATGTCTGTGTACCAACGGACCGACCAACCAACAGCTGCTGGTTGCGGCGAAAATGTGGTTTCTTAAAAAAAATGAACACAACGAAAATGTATTTGATTAGTCTGCAGAATCAAACCAAAAGATGCACCCAGCTCCCTCAGCAAACACAAAACAGTACACAAAGAAGATGAACCAATACAAGGAGTCCTTTAACATATCATAAGTCAAAGGATGAGTTAACGGTGCTGTTTCAAGGTGGTATCAACAAAACCCAATAAGGGTTTTATTGGATTTAAACAAAAAAAAAGTAGAACCAGCCCGATCACTGGTTCTGGGAGACTTCAATTATTTTCAGCTGTTGGTAATTAGGCCCACAGAGAGGGGCGTGGCAGACCTGAAACACAGTGAGGGGATTTTAGAGATTGAGATTGTTGTAGATTTCAAGAATAACATTTGGATATTCCGTAACATTTGTGTGGTAAATATGTGGGGTGATGTTTTTCTTTTTTTTTAATACTTTATATTTATTGGCTTATTTCAGAGTATAACCTTTTATGTTTTACATAGGCTTGATCTAACCTGAAGTGATGAAGCAATGTGATTCCTTGCAAAAAAAATAATTAAATAGTTTCAATGTGATCAGGATCTTTAATAAAATGGCTGTTGCATAAACCCATTTTAAAATACACAAAGTTGAGATATCAATTAACATGACTAAAATAAATAAAATAGGATGTTGAGTTACAGTTTTCAGCTGACAATGAGGGTTTGCAAAACACACCCAAGTCTTACAAGAGGTGAAGGGTGAACGGGGTGATGGGGGGCAGCAGGAGGAAGTTAAATCTGTAACAAACAGTTAGCGCCTTCTTCGAGTGTGGTCGGACACGCGTCTCTGTGACCTCACCGGCTGTGTTAAAAAAGTATACGTGTTGGGTCAAGTATGCATAAATAAATGGATGAAGAGTGAGGGTGAATAATGAGGGTGTGAATCTACTTAAAGGCTACACATATATTCTTGGAGTTTCAAATGTTTTCATTGTAAAAGCATCATGCATTGCCTTTTTTCCATATAAACAATAACAAATCTCAAAAGACACGGGAAAGAAAAAAAAATAACAGTAATAATAAAAAAATAAAAACTAAATTAATTCAAAAACCATACATTTAAAAAATGTAATTGTACAAGTTATTCCTTTAGTTATTATTGTTTATTTAAATAATTTAAATGTTTGATTATTATTATTATTATCAAAGTATTTTATAATTTTGCATTAAATGTATTAAAATATAAGCATTTTATAATTATATAAACTATTTGATTATTATATTAAAACGTAGCCCTAACCCTAATTTTAAGATGTCAGGATAACTTTTTTTTTCTTTTATACCTTCTACATAATTTCAAAAGTGAATTCAGAGATGAATTTCTAGGCATGACGGCACTACAGGAACGCTGTCAATAGGACTCCGTCACAGCTCATATGTTTTGGTTTATGGAACAGCTGTTTAAAGGGAAGAATGAAGGAGGTCAAAGGTCATGGTATCACATGAATGTTGACCCAGTGTTGTGTCAGTGTGCTGCTGCTGTCATTCACCGTTGGAGGAGCCACATGAAGGGCCGCAGCGGTTGATTTGTCAGGAGCCAGAGGGCACACAAGGGCACATAGTGTACGCTACGAAGCGACAACACGGACATCTACGTATCTCTGCCCCTCCTTCACCTGACAGATAATGTCACCCATGGGTTGTTTTAGCAGAACCATGCTGTGCTGGTGACACTCACACATAAATCTGAGCTTATTGAGCGTTTGTGAAGGGGGAAGCTGCATTTGTTAAATTCCACCAGAGGACATGCATCGGAATATTAGCATGGCACTACTCACAAGACATTACATATCATTTAGCCGATGCTTTTATCCAAAGCGACTTACAATCAGTGCAAAAACAATAGAGATTCAAACTCCGAACAACAAGGAAAGTGCAGGTATATTCACTTCAAGCAAGCAATACCATATTAAGTGCTGGATTGCGGTTGAATAGTCCATTTAGCTTAGGAACCTTCCTTCGTAGTGAAATGACCCGGAAATCCCTCAGTGGCAGCCATGATAAGTGCTGTTCGAATTCTCTAAATTAAAGGAAAGGAGGTTTCAAACTTCCTTTATAACCTCCTTTAGCTTAGGAAGCACTGGACCTGCTGCCCCACAATGCCTTGCGGCCGCAGCATTTGCTGTCACACAACAGTCGGCCGTTCACGAAAACAACCGATTATGACCGAGAAATGATATCATGAAAGTTACGGTGCTTATTAAGAATTGTAAAAGTTGTGGTAATTTGCCAAAGTGCTTTGTTTTGAACGTTCATCAGTATTGTAATCAAAAAGAGAAATATGAACATTTCACTGAGCTGTGTGGGGTTTGTTCAACTTTTAAAAGATGTTTGAATGGTGATATACAAAGTGATAGATGTTAAGGACTAACGTTTATAATACATTTGTATTGATTTTAAGATCTTTTCATAGTTCATACAATCATACGTATTGGGATAATTTGTATTAATGTGGACCGGAGGGAGAGGGTGACGAGCATAAGTTTAACTTTCCTTTTTTATTTCAATTCCAACTTTGGTCATGAAGAATATGTTTCTCTGTTGTTCATAAAGCATAAAGCAACAGCGTCAGAGCACGGTGCAGAGTCTCTAGATCAGAGATCAAGGAATAGGAGATAGGGTTAGAACTTAGGAGCTGATTTTTGGATTATCCGACCGCAACCCTGGTGAATAAGTTCCAAGGCCTAAATCAACCTTCAAAGGTGCGTCATGATTATTTGTTCTTCTCAGCAATAACTTAATTGCCATGGTACAATCGAAATAGATGCATTTTCAGTTTGTTTTGGAAGATATGCAGAGTTTCTGCTGTCCTGATGTCAATTGGGAGCTCACGCCACCATTTAGGAGCCAGGATAGCAAACATGCATGTTTTTGAGGGGTACCTGGGTCCCAATCGCAGTGATGGAGTAGCAAGCCGATTGGCTGACGCCGAACGTAGTGCATGTGATGGAGTATGGTTTAACCAAGGCCTGGATGAAGGAAGGGGCTGATCCCTCACAGCTCGGTAGGCCAGCACCAGTGTCTTGAAGCGGATTCTTGCATCCACTGGCAGAGAAATAATCACTATTTCTACTATATTTCATTTGTAATTAAAGGTTTGTAAATAATGATCATAAAAGCTCAAATATAAAACGATCTAATATATGAATCATAAGTGTACTGTTAAAAACTACAAATTAAAAGCATAGAAGAAATCAACTTTTGGTCAGTGATGGAAAATCTAAATCAGTGCATAGAAACCATTCTAAACCATTATTAGAAGTGTTGTAAAGAGAGAAAATGCTTTAACAGTGTATGTAAAAATAACAGGAAACACAAGTGTGGAAACTATCTTGGAATCTTAGCTAGATTTGAAAAGAGTTTGACAAAGACTAAATGTGTGGTTGCAGAAATGTCTTAATTTCATAGCATATTCTTTCCCCGCTTGTTTCTCAGGTCTGAGAGCCCAGTGCAGCTCCAGCGGCTCCCGAACACTGACAGCTTTTGTCTGATCCTCCCCCCCCACCTGAAGTCAGCCATCGCTGCGGTGACATACATGGCCGAGCAGCTAAAGAAGCAGGACACGGACGACACGGTGAGAGCAACACACTCTCTGTCAGGCAGCTTGTTATTCAGTCTATCTGCAGCTCCAGGTCACACAGCATCCCACACACACTGATGTTCCTGTGCCATTGCATACACACATTATTTGCTGAGTCACTGATTACAGTAAGTCTGTGTTCCCTGCAGATGACAGGAGACTGGCAGTACATCGCCCTCGTGGCGGACCGCCTCTTCTTCTGGCTGTTTGTCATCATCACCACGCTGGGCACCTTGGCCATGTTTTTGGACGCCAGTTTTAACTACACCCCCGACAACCCCTTCCCATAGAAGCCAAAAACACAAGCTTGATACATTTTTTGAATGTCACCTCTTCTTATTGGTGATTTCTGAGACCTGACTTTCCATTAATACCGATTCCATGTTTATGATGTCTGCCTGAAAATGTCCTATTTGTGTCATATTTGCATAAAGTACCCGACATGATTCAGGATTCCATGTAGATGTATTGGTAATTGTAGTAACACTCAATGGTTTTTCATTCTTTTTTTTGTCTAAATGATGTATTTAACACATTGTGGTATCGGTTGATTGAGTCTTTCAATACATTTTTCTCAAAAGTGACATTGTCTGTTCCTTCTGTACTTCCACAGTGATTGTTATGTTTGCCTGTGGGCAGTAGAGGGCAGTAACATGGTGTTCATTTAGAACACTGCAGTTCAAAGGGACTCAAAATGTACATACATAAAAAGTCACCAACTGGATTTAACTAAGCAAATATTTTAGAGCCTTCCATTGGATAATTACTGCAGTGATTGATATGTTTCAGCTGGCAACAAGTTATTAAACCCTATAGCTGATGTGGTGACAAGCTTATCATTTCTTAAACAGCCATGTCTGAAGACATCAATCAGTTTCAGAAGGGTCAAATGATTGGCCTGCATCAAGTAGAGATAACAACTAAGGAGGGTTAAGAACTGGCCAACGCATTATTAAAACCAAATCAATTAATCAAGATGTACAGTACCTAGTTCCAGAGTTATGGGCGCATCAGGGTAAGAAGAGAGGCGGCTGAAATTATCTACCCATCATGCCTAGTGCCTACCGTACAAGCCTATTGTATTATGATCTGGGGTTGCTGCAGTTGATCAGATCTATAGGTTCAGCAACTTTATTTTCCCAAAGAGTGAGGTCAGCTGACTGCCTAAATATACTGAATGACCAGGTCTTTCCATCAATGGAGTTTTTCTTCCCTGATGCGACTCTCCCATCATCAATACAAGATCTTGGCGGAAAATTCAAGCAACTCTGGACAGAAATATATTTTGTTACATTGCAGAAGATTATCGATATGATGCCCTGGCGACTGCGTGCCGCATTCAAAGCTAAAGGCAGTCCGACTAAATATTAGAGTGTGCAACTTTTTTATGAACAGGCAATGTATTTCTACAGTTATTGTTAGGAGGATGGTCTCTGGATAAAGGTTTTACCCCTTATGTTCACTGATATACCCTTTCGAACATTGGCTTTATAAATATGTTGTCAGGATCTCGACACAAACTGATGAACCCAAATGCACGACCCAGAGACAAAGTCTTGCATGTAAACAAATGTAATTTTAATTTCACAGATCAGGCAATCCCTCTTAACAGAGTAGGTACTGGAAATAACAAAAGGCGCTCACAAGGAGGAAAAAACTAGGCATAACAAAAAGAGAACTTAAGAAAAACTTAAGCCTACAAAAGAAACAAAACCTGACATGAGTGAAAGCGATCCTTTCTGAGCTGAGGCTTGGCACGACCATTCGGAGAAACAAAAAAGACAAACTGACACAGGACAGGGGAGAAACAGGACTATTTAAACATGAGGTGAGTGGGAACAGGTGGAAACAATCAGGGGCGGGGCAGACACGGATGATGGCGGGAAAAACACACAAGGGGAGGAAGAAACAGGGCTTGAAATGAAAGAGAAGAGGTAAGTACAAAATAAAACAGGAAATGACAGACAAAATACATAAACATAACTAACAGATTTCACGAGACACAACATAAAGATAAAAGAAAACAAACTGTTTTGTTGGTGAATGACTTTGAGTTAGGCAACGTTAGTATACTACCTTAACTTTAGTATTAGAAGAAGTATAGTGTTCATCACGAAGGAACTTTCCTTTATTGACATGCTGTGTAACGAGATCTATTTTTATAAGTATGAAAACTATTTGAAGGGCTTTACAGGAAGTTGAATCTTGAAGAAATTACACACTATATGACTCAAATCCAGAATTTCTGACACAGTGAGGGAAACTATACGTGTTTTGAGGCCTCAGATACAATTTCTCATGTATTCTTGTGACTGTTTGAAGAGACTGTGATTTGGTCAGATGATTGTAGACTCTTTGAGTTTAACAATGTTCTTGTATGGAATGAATCATGTACTGAGGCAATACTGTCTTGACTGTCTAAAATGAGTTTCCAGTCAATCCCCAGGCAACAGGTGTTTAAAAAGCCATTGTTTTTCTATTGTATCAAATACAATGAAGCCTATCTTATTAGCCCTTTTCTTTTAATCTGAGCCCCAATCTCACCTTCCCATTTAAAGTTTGTAAATCCAACAGTGAAATAAAAAAGAACCGGTCAACACCTGATATTGCATCAACGCTAGACTGACCGAAACTGGGTAAATCTGGACTCAGCACAATTGAAGCAGCGTACTGTGTTGTTATTAACTTAGTCTTACGGTAAAGTGCATTCCTGCGACACTGTAGTCATGTTCACGCTCACTGAGGTGCAGCACAAAGCCACAGAGCCTGTGATTGTATCCATTGTGTCCAAATATGTCTCCACCCTGCATGTAGCACTTGCCAAACCTCTGAGGAGAAGAGAGTCTACAACACCGAGAACACAATCTATTGGCCCCGTCCTGCTACTGAGTCTTGTTGCATAAGAAGACTGAAGGTGATAAAGACGTGGGACATGTAGCGAGGGGCGCCATCCCCCTCATTTGTGCACTCGGGAGCTTTTCAGGGAAAAGCAGCGGGCCCGGTGTGTTTTATTGCTAATGCCTCAGTTACTTCCAAGGGCACTTAAAGGACCTCAATCATTGGACTTGCACTCCACTTGCTCACTTCAGACCCAGAGGAGGCCTCAGGAATGGGAGGGAGAGGCCCCCCGAGAGAATGTTGTTAGTGACCTTCTTCGGGCTGATTTAGGTGTTTTCTTTTTCAGTTCCCATTGAGCAACAGCAAGCAAGACAAATGTGAAAAAGGGAAAGTAGTAAAAGGGAAAGGGGGGGAAAGAGCAATGTTCTTCTTCTTCAATGTTTTTGTTCTTTGCTACCTAGGTCCTTCGTGGAAAAAGCAGCCAAGAGGACATCAGATAAATCAGGTAACCCATAGCAACAACATTGGTAGGACTGGGACTGGCCCTTGATATTCTTCCTGTTGCACAGTTTACCAAGCTCACCTTTTCGTACCTTTAAATGTTTTTCTTTACTTTTTTCTTTCATCTTTCTCAACTCTTTCCATCACCCAGAACACCCTCTCCTTCCTCCTCTGCCTCTATATCAAAGTGATTCCTTGAGCTATGGGGTCCTTCTTCCCCGGCAACAATGAGGCATTTGTTTGGCCACAAAAGCTACGACTTGAGGCCTATTATCCCAGCCTGGATACAGTATAAGGGAAAGAGTTATATTGGGAGAAATAATGGGATGAATGGGATGAAAGGGCAAGAATGTGAGAAAATTAAAGAAGTGAGGAAAACAGGAATAACAGCAAGGACTCATTACATTTTAAATTGGTAATCCAGCCAGTAGGTGAGCACATTTCCATTAACCTGCAGTGGGATTACTTCCTGCAGGTTTATGGGTTATTGCTTCCTCTCCCATTGCTGTAGCTTCTATTGTTCAGCCTCAGTGTGAAGTCAAAAACACTGCAGTGCCAAAAGCCCGACCACTGGTATCGACAATGCTTGTTATTGTGTCTTGGTATTTGGCAACTACTGGAAAACATATATTGTAAAATATTAGTAAGGAGCAGCATAGCAACTTTTAACATAAATAGTGAACTATAGTATTGATCTCAATCTCTCAATCTTCAGTAGGAATATAATGATTTAAAAGGGCAGTTCTTCTTGTTTTTGTTCATTATATGTGGACAATACCGTGGCACGTAGGTGCAAAAGTGCTACAAATGGCCCAAAACACCTCCATTAGGAGTGTTATGCCCCACCCTTAAAATGGCCCAATGGGAACAGAGAGTGAAAACTCATACTATACAGAGATGCGAAACCAATATAAATCTATTTTAGTAGACCTCAACAATGGAATTATGATCAGTAGAAATGGCCATGACATGGGACCTTTTAAATAAAGGATCCGCGTACATCTTCCAACACTGTTCATATGACATGATGCGTAAATTGGGTAAATATTTAGCAAATATACATGTTTCAGAAATACATATTAACAATAATACGCAGGCAGTTGCATGTTATGACGAAGCCTCTGAAGTATTTTGAAAAGGTTAGAAAGTGTTGAAGTGCTGAGTGCATAGACATCCTGTTGCTTTGCTGGACGCGGAGGGGACATTTCCCAGCAGACCACAGAACATTGCGTCTCCATGCATCAGCAGGCATGATAACAACACACCCACTTTACACGATCACCCACATCTCGAGTGCCCATCCCCGACTGAAGACCCCCAACTCTGGACTGTAAACCAGCTGCGTTTTGCGAGACACTTTTCCGGAGCTTTCCTGCAGGAGAGGGATCCTGCGTCATTTAAGTTGATCTTAGAGAAGGACACTTTGTTTGCAAACCATGGCAAACTCCGGTATTCAGCTGTTGGGGTTTTTCATGTCTTTAGTTGGCATTTCTGGACTGATCATCGGGACTATCCTGCCGCAGTGGAAGATGTCTGCGTACATCGGTGACAACATCATCACAGCCGTGGCCATGTACCAGGGACTGTGGATGTCCTGCGCGTTCCAAAGTACCGGACAGCTCCAGTGTAAGATCTACGACTCCATTCTGCAGCTCGACAGTAAGTAGTGTGATTGTGGAGTAGTCGATAATGTCCAGTGGTGTAACTAAGTAACTAAGTAGATTTAATCAAGAACTGTACAGAAGTACAATTTTGAGGTACTTGAGTATTTCAACTTTTTGGATGTATCTTACCCCACTACAATTCGGAGGGTAAACAGTGTTCTTTCAATCTACTATATTTATGTAATACATTTGGTTACTTTGCAGATTTGGATCAATTATGTTAGATATAATAAACTCTTAAATCAGACTTTAGTTACACCTGGAGTAAATTCACAAGCTACCCTGCAGTATACACAGTCATTACAACTAGCTGCACCTTTACCATCTTTGAGAACACTTTAATGATCAATAATTATAAAACATAAAATATATATTATGCATAACATGTACTTTTACTTTCGGTACTTAAGTCTATTTTGATGCCAATACTTTTGTACTTGAGTAACAATTTTGATTGCAGGACTTGAACAGAGAATGTTTGGCCCTCTTGTACTTCTACTTTTACTTCAGTATAACATTGGAGTACTTTTTCGATCTCTGATGATGACATGTCAATCACTGGTTTTAAAGCAACAGGTTGGATTGATTTTCCCACAGGGACTTATTCATGGCAACACACCTGGAGACACACCTGGTGAAACACCTGAATGAGACCTCAATGGAGCACACTGTTATCTCTGATTAAGTTCCCCACCTCAGGGTACCTCCTCCTCATCACTCCATTATTACTAACCACACTATTATCAGCAGTAACAGTCCACTGTGATCTGTCACTACAGGGGGACATTGTCTCTTTCGCAAGTGACCGATTCCTTAGGAAAAGTCACAAGGGAAAGATTTATATTTATTTCTGAAAGCATTCCTTCTAATCCTCACCCACACATTGTCTCATTCTGGGAAACCCACCCACCTCACCTCCAGCCATGGGACTCACTTCAACAGACAAAAATACTGTAGAGTTATCCAAATTCAAGAGCTAATTCTGTGACTCATCTCTTTGAGCATATATAACCTAAAGATTATACATTGTCACTATGGCCGTGCCTTTGTGGAAATATAAGTGATAAAAGGCGCAACTACGTACCTCGTTTTCCCAGGTTATCCCAAGAGATGCGTTACTGAGAACTTTGTTGACACTTCTGTTCCCAACTATGATGAATACGCCACAACAGTTGTTGCCTATTCCTAAAAAAGTGGACTCTACAATGACATACACATACTAACAATGGCTTCAGAACATAGTTCATTCAAAAACTGGAAGTTGATGTTTTCAACAATTGAATACCCATTATCCTGGACAAACACTACTTTTTAGATGATTTTCATTTAAAACTGATAATTTCTCTGCTGATGTATCCAATACAAAACATTATTTTCTTTTGTGTGTGATTCACACACTACCTACTGTACTGTGTGCTCTGCCTACAGCAAGCTTGATGCTCAGCTGGATTAGTCAGGAATTGGGCCTCAGACCCCCCAATGTCCTTATTTCCATCAGTCTGTGATAGTATACTATGCACAGGTGTTTTGGAAGGGATTGGAACTACAATACTATTAAAAGAACAATATTAACCTTTTTTCCATAAAGTATTGTCATCAGTGTTTAAAAAAGGCCCTTTTGAAAAATACATTGTTCAGACTGCTAAATAAAGTTTAAAGTTTTACCAAATTACACGTTAATAGAGACCCACAATCTATTTTTCTAGTGGGCTGTGGCCTAATGGATTACCTGTAGATCGTAATTTTCTTAAATCATGTTTTTCCTTAGTACAGCTGGTATGACTTTCATTAAATACAGTATGTCAACATACATTTGCTATACAGAATTGAGAAAGCTAAAGTAGCCTCTACCACTTTGAAGTATTAAACAAATATTATGTATCCCATTATAGAGTAGGAGTGGACATTGAAATCAATATAAAATACATATTTATGTAATTTAAGTTAAATAACAAATATTACACAAACGTTTTTAAAAAAAAATATAATCTCTGTTAAATGAAAATAAGATAAGATGATATATAAATATAACTTGTTATCTGTTATTGTAGGCATACAAAGTGGTATGTTTGGTAACTTTCAGTAACCAGCAGTGAGTACTGTATGTACGAAGTAATCAAAACCAATCTAGTGTCTTCACGTCTCTTGTTCTCAGTGAATAGCAGCAGATGTGCAACATTTGTGTCGACACTACAGAGTTTCCTCACACAGCTCAGTGACAACAATGAGAGCAGTGTTTTAGCTCCAATCCAGGATACTGTGCATCCTGCTCTCTATCTGCATTTACTATATAATCCAGGCTATTGTTCCCCATGTCTCGCTACTTCATAGAGTTACCCCTCTCCTCTGCACTGTCCTCCCCCGTGTCCATCTACTGCCTCTCTTGGTGGAGGGGTTTGTTTGTTTGGGCTGGGCAGGGATGGCCTAGACTGGCACAGACTGGTTCTAGGTGGACCGAGGGGGAGAGACAAAGGGGGGACTCACACTGTGATAGGTTTATAGCCTGAGGAGGGGCAATGACAGATAAGGGGTCCGGCAATGTTTCAGCAGGCCTCCACCTCTAATTAAACGGCAACAAACGGGCAGAGACAGTGGGAGAAGAAAGAGTGTGTGATGTGTTTTTTTCTTTCTGTTTGTGCGTCCATGTGTATCCCATGGTTTCGCTTCCAGGAACAGCTCACATTCAAATGTCCTGACAGCCTAATGTGAGCATACTTCACAACCCCTGGACACACACATAAAGCCTCACTGAAAGGCTGAGGTCTGTTTATTCTTCATTATTTATCAGTTTGTGACTTTATATGAACTTTTTATGCTGTATTTTCAAGATACAGTGCACTCCCACGATCTCCAAAAGCCATCTCTCCACTACCTTCCCTAATGGAACCAACACAGTCTTTGTGTACTTTTCTCATTCTTCATATTTTTTTCCTTTCCTCTCTGCCCCAGGTTCACTTCAGGCCACTCGTGCCCTGATGATAGTTGGCATCATTGTGTCCATCGCAGGCCTGGGTGTGGCCTGTATGGGAATGAAGTGCACCACCTGTGGAGGGAACAACAAACTGCGCAAGTCCCGCGTCGCCATGACAGGAGGCATCATCCTGCTGGTGGGAGGTGAGGAAGCCATCGTGATGTTTGATGACATGCAGATGGATGAAAATTAAAAGGATACACAACATAAAGGTGTTGTTCCAGCACGGAGGACTGCTGCTGTGTGTGGGACTACAAATGTCACTCCAACTCGTACATGTTTGCAATTTAGTTGAGACTATGTGACTGGGCTTTAGCATCTTAATCACTTGATTTTTTTCCAAATTTTTCATTATACCAGTCATTTTTTTGTCTGTAGGTCTGAAACACTGCCAACCTTAAAACTAGACTTAGAGTCCATGAAATCCGTCGGTGAGGCTGTAGTAGGGCACTTAGAGCAAATACTGCTGGTAAACACTTCAAAATGTCTTAACAAAATATATACACTGCTTTCAAATGCTAAAATGGGGGACTTCAAGTAAAGTATCATTAGGAACATCTCACAATACCACAAAATAAATGAAACATTTAAACTTGGTGATACAGTTCACCAAATTCTTTAGGAAACATACACTCATTTTACAATATTAGGCAATCTCAAATTAAATACTTTGTTAAGCCATCCTCTCTTTGTTGTGATATTTCAGTTTGGATAGAATTTGTGGGCCATCTAATAGGGAAATCCCTAGGACTGCACTGCTAGTGTGGCTACAAAGCTTTTAACTTATAAACCTTCCAGCTAGTAAAGTAAAAACAAATATATTGACAAATGAGCAGCTGGAATGGTGATGAGAAAAGTGTGGTGACCATATCATTTTTCAGTCTACACGTTTCTGCTTTTTGTTTCCACATGCCACTGTACACTATGGAATTGGGACTTACACTAATCCATATTCATTTATTAGTATGGAAAAAATGACCAGTTTCATAATATTACATCAAAGCTTAGCTTGTTATCACATCCTTGCTAGATCTAGAGCACATCATACAATAAGTAGGAGGAAGTGTGATCCATTGTCCAAAAATCTTTCCTCCCACTCCTGTGCTGCAGCCCTGAATGAATAAGTCCATTACTCCTGGCACTGTTTCTGACATAAGAGGTCTAACGGGCTCCGAAGAGAACAGAAACACTAAAGGCTAATTGTACTGGAGTCAATAGCTCGCCGCCTGGTGACTATAAAAGCATGTCTCCCCTCTCAGGGTTTGATGTTGTGTCGATGGACTGATTGATCTTTGTTGTTGGCTTTCTGTCTTCTCAGGGCTGTGTGCCATCGTAGCGTGCTCCTGGTTCGCTCATAATGTGATCCGGGCTTTCTACAATCCCTACACTCCAGTCAACACCAAGTGAGTAACACAGTGTGTCCAAGAACTGTCATTAGTTTTACATGATCACATAATTGCTATTCCCATTCTTTACAAAAGTTAAAAAGACACAATTGAGTCCCTTCAGATATGAAACTTCAGGCTAAACAGATAGTTTAGTTTAGCATAGCATGATGAGTGAAACAGGGGAAAACAAATACCCTGGCTCCATCCAAAGGTAATCTAATCTACTTAATCCACAATTAAGTAATTATGACACATTGTTGTGTTACAGTAATGTGCTGCACTATTGTCACTTGTCGCTGTTTCCTGTGTTATGCTAAGCTAATTCAAATGTAATTGACCGATAAAACAGTGGTATGTGGCATGTTTCCTAAAATGTTGAACAATTATTTTTAGTAGGCCAACTATTTTTAAGGTCCTTTCCAGGTAGATTTGACCACTAATGCAATACAGTTTAAAGGCAGGTATTGCACTATTTAAATCATTATATTTATTTGACACGTATTGTTGATGTCACTTAATGAAGCATTATAAAATATAATTGAGTCTTTAGAAATGTTGGCTGTTGATACTTTAGTATATTCGGCCAATACTACTGTAATAAGTTAACATTCAAATGCATATCTTTTATTTATAATCAATAAATTACATTTATTTTAATTACCCATTTGGCCAACCTCTCTCGTGTCCCAGGTTTGAGTTTGGCGCGGCCATCTTCATCGCCTGGGGCGGCTCCCTGCTGGACGTTTTGGGCGGAGCCATGTTGGCTGCTTCCTGTCCGCGAAAAAAACAAGTGGCCAAGTACCCGTCCATGGGCGGCTCTCGCAGCGGTCCGCCGAGCAGCACTAAAGAATATGTGTGAGAGCGCCCCCTACAGCTCGGGACTCCAACAGAAGCTGTCAAAGAAGCTCCTCCCTGCTTTTTCACCAGCGAAGAAAACCGAAGGTGTACAGGAAGTTGTGAATCATAGAGGCAAAGAATTACTGACTTTGTTTTCTTTTTTTCGTCAGGCTGACCTTTGATAACCCCTTGATTATGACGCAGCACTCAATTGTTTCATGAATGATGTCCCGCACCCCGTCGACACATTCCACAATTGTTTACAAGTGACCTTCACAAACACATTATAATTGGATCCCCCTGATTAATAGACAGGCACTTGGGGTGTAACCTGTTGAATTGTAGCCTGAATAGTGGATTGTAGCCAACGATAGCATCTCCGTGTTAGCACCAGCGTCTGTTAGCGTTTGCCATGTAATTGAAAGTAATCAATTCCAGTTTGGTGTCTAGGCTGCGACTCAGGGGCTCCGTACAACAGAGACACATGGTGACAAAACATTGTTTTATATTAACTGTTGATGGTTTTAAAATAGACATTATGATGAGCAGGGTGTGATTTCACACACAGGCCTTTTACTACAACACTCACTACAGGCCTCTTCATACCAGTCCGCTACAAACCCTGCTCACATATGAAATATTTTATTATCTAGTCACCGTGCTGTTTTTACTCTAATAGCTTCCGTATCAGTAACTATGAGAACAAACTGCCTCTATTTATTTTTTACAAATGTAGGATGAAGTTTTGGCTCTTCTAAAGGTAGATCACTGTGGCCCAGTTCTAGCTTTTGGATATTATAAAGTCATTTTTCTATTGTGATGTTTTGAGCTCTGAACAGTGTCGACTGTTTTTTATATGGCATAGTTTTATACACTTGGCTCATTTAGCAGATAATGAGAAATGAGTGAAAGAATGTCCAACAGTACTTAAATAATAAACATATTGAAACATTGTTAATGGTGTGCTGGTCATAGTGATTGATTGTATAGAAATAAAGAATATTAGAGAGCAACAAGAATACAACCTTCTTTTCCACCGAACTTTTTTAATTTATGATTTTACCGTTACTTAAATGTGATGAGAATTGTTTTGCTTTGTGTTGCTTTACTTGCATGTTAGAGCCTGACTTGAGACTGACACAAGAGGTATTTCCAGATACATCTGCTGAAGGAGGAAAGATTCCAGTATTAATATACTATATTTGTACCTCACATTAAAGTAATTTGTGCTGTGAGCAACTTGAAAACATTGAGAGCTTATAGGGAGATTGTAGTAACTAAACCAAAATATGTGCCTTGTCCCAATTCTTAAATGAGGAAAACTATGTAATTTTAAGAAGTTTTATTCTGTATCAGACACAAATTAATGTTTGAACCAGAGATATTTTGTGATTTTTAAAACATGTTTGAAGAAGCAATTTTAGGATACAGTATTTAAGTGTGTTTACTACTCAATATCTTGGCTATCATTTGCATTAAGCACTTCACACAACTGTAATATTCAGCTTTAAAAAAGCGCTACGTAATAAGTCCAGCCTCGGCATGACTGTACTGATGTCATCCTCAATGAAAAAAAAAGGCAATTCATGTTTTTACATGAGCCTCACCAGAATTTATTTTCCCACATGAAATATGTATCTCACCTGCAGCTAAATGTATTTTCTATTTTCCTGTTATTCTAGAGGGAATAGAGCATGTAAAAAAACCTTTACACATTTTGGTTATGGTGTCAAGTTTTGAACCACATATTCACAATTTCAATGAGTGAAACGTTTTTTCCAGTTAGGAATGAAAATGCTAGGTCTTCCTATGTGAACGTTATGTTAGAGTTAAAATAACAGCAGCTAAGTTAGCAACAAATGCATCAAAACGACAGAGTCCACAAAGATTCGTCTTTTATTTCCAAAGATGCATCATGAAAAATGGACCATTTCCATGCAAATGGTAGTAGCCACAACTGCAGACAATAATCTCAGAGTCAGAGACTGGGAAATGCAGTGAGGCAAAAGAGTAAAGTGATCTAGTAACAATTTCACAGCCAAAAAAGTAACATCAGCATGAGCCTCTACAGACAACAGCATCTCATCTCAAAGTCCACTGCAATCTTTAAAAAAAAACAACTCGAAAAACATCAGAGTTAAGATTGTCTCAGCAGTGAGCGCTAACTATAGAGTGCTGCGTGTTCTCATGATCTCATACTGTGATTGTAAAGTTCACCTGAACCGGTAAGACACTATGACGCCATCGAGCAGAGTACTGCTGTAAATATGAATACAAAGTAAGTGTTTCCTCAATTCCTTTCGATAATCAATCTGATAAATATAATTTGGCAATTTAAATAAGTAGAACTATACATGTCTCGAAAACCCTGCCTTTAAGAACAAAACCTCCATAAATAATTGTTGTTTAAGATATTTTGTCTGCCGAGCCAGCAAACAACGAGCTTAGGAAAATGTCGACTCAGCGTTATCTAAAGAGCATAACAGCGCTGTGGTTTGAACTACATAGCCCTTAATAAGAGGATGCCAGTGTTGATGCTTTTTCAACAGACTCCATGCATAGAACATGTCACTGCACATAACAGGCATTCCCACAAAAGTGCACCATTTTGAAAAAAACATAATAAATCTCAGTAATAGAGGACCGAAGCAATTTCCATTCAGGAACGAGTAAAAAACATGTAGAAGCCATAACAACACAACCATTATTTTTCCAAACAATAAATAATTAGCAGTAGTTTTTTTTCTATTTCCTGTAAATACAAGCTTTCATCCACCGGATATTAGGACACCACTTGAATCAGTGTGAGAGTGATAGTCCTTGCACAACGAAAGTTTAACATTTCACCTGTGTGTGACACGTTAACAGTGTTCCGCCACACGACCAAATCGCAGACGATCTCACCGGAAAACAAGCAGGTGAGAAGCCGCTTCTCTTCGAAACTCAGTGCAACTTTAGAAATGTAGCCCTTTTTAAGAAGCTCTGAAAAATATAGACACTTTCTCCAAAACCGTTGCTGATAATCTACCGCCAAGGTATAGAGTAGAGAGCGATGCAAAACAATTCATTCACAGTCTGACTTAAATAAACACTATGTACAATCAGGGGTCTAGGCTTCAGCTGCCGCTAAATCAGCCGTTTTTTGGTGCCTTTTGTCTGAGCCAAACGGAGGCTTCAGGAGGACACACGACAGGATCAAGGCCAACATCACCCACGTTGAGATTTGGCGTCCTGGGAGATTTAGAGATTTTGTTTTACATGGCACTTCTTGGTGAAGTTTAGGAGATGGGCGATACAGGACACTGGCCGTTGTTGTTCATGATGTCATCCAAGTCTTCATCGTCCATGTCCACTAAAGAGGACGAAAAGGCAAAGGTCAGGGATGTGGGCCTCTAAGTAAAAGAATACTTAAAAAAAAAAAATGTAGAGACATGTTCACATCAACATCCCATAATATGCATCACAATTTGTATTTCTCTTTTGGTAATTTCCCCCACAAAACTAACCAATATAATTGATTGCTGCTCCAAGCCCTTCTTATACTCAAGCAACAATTTGGGGACAGTGTGATGTTAAAAGCAGATCTGTATTCACAACTGCTCTTTTTCATAAATATCATAATGACATAAAGCCTCTCATTAAAAAGAACATATGTTACTCCCTTGTTTACCAAATGAGTGTTTTAGTTTCACGATAAAGCTGGAAAAAATATCCTCTTTGTAGAGACTTCAAATTTGTTTTTGCCGTGTGGTCTTATTATGTAATATCAAAAGTACTGATTTGTAAAGACATTTGACTTTTCTTACTGTTTGTCTGTGTCTTGCTTTTCAAAAGAGCTCACATAACCACATTTACTGTATCCTCCCTGAATTTGCCTCAAGTGAACTTCATGAATGATTTTAAGATAAAAAATGGTTTTGCACCATATAGCCCCAGCATACAGCTGTTGAGTTATACTATTTAAATCTTACTGCGTGCAATGTCAGATCATAGAAGAACACACATTTAACCATTCCCTGATCTGGACTTCAACTTGCAACCTTTCTGAAAACTAATTTTAATGAATTTCTGTTTTACCTTTGTGCCATATTTTCTTATTACGAGGGTCAAGTGAGGTTAATTCTTTTTCTATTATTGGTATACCACCTTTAAACCTTGTTTTGAAAGGTGCTATATAAAAGCAACATTATTTTGCATGTCATGTTTTATTGTAAAATTGTCCAAAGTGGTTATATCTTCAATAGCATACTTATATTTATTTATATTATCTATGGAAATGTCAATACTGGTCTATTTGGTGTCATATTTATAAGTGCATGTTATACTGTTTGTACTACCTTTATAGTGTATTCAATAGTTATAATATAGTGTTTACCTATTAATGCTGTTTATAGCTCCTTTTGCCGTCATAATGATATACTTATATTATTTCTACAGTGGTTTACTGCTTCTCTTGCAATCATGTTTGGATGTATTTTGTGGTCTATTTAATCTATGATCTGTCATTATAATAAATTAATGTATACACTATACATTAATTATGTATGTGTGTGGCTGTTGTGCGTGTCACTGTCATGTTTCTCATCTATGCAAACAGACAAAGCAGCAGTCACACACCTTTCTTGGTTCGACCAATCTGGCCCAGTTTGGGGGCCCTCTGCCCCAGTCTCTGAGGGTTGGCCCCCCCTCCATCCCCGTTGACCTGGGGGTGTCCCGGGTTATACTGGCCCGCCGGACCCGGCTGCCGGGGCGGCCCGCTGGGGGGGATGAGCTCCGGGATCCCTGAAGCTCCGTACATCTCTCCGGGGTGCGCCTTCTCCTGATTGGCCGCTAGATGTCCACACTGCCCAGGCTTTGTGTCGTGTCAAAAGGCTTCTCACTTCCGCAATGGCATTCAACAAAGAATGTATGAACGACACACGAAAGAATGCTGGAAATGACAGAGGGAAAGTCCTCGTAGCCTGTAAAAGAAAGTAAATACATTTGTCAAAAATAGCTCTCATGCGTCAGAGAGCGGCCGGCTGTGGACAAGTGCGCAACACTTCTGCGCTGTTTATACTGAAATAAAGGATGTTTTTCTAACATGTTTCCAGTCTTATACAATTAAAATGTGTAGCAAATGCCTCCATGGTCTGTATAATGGCAGAACAGCACAATAACGTGTGTACTGTTTGAGCTTCTCGCTATAATACACTGCTTTTCCGCCCTTTCTGAAATAAACATCTCTCTCTCTCTACAATCCTTTAGGAATACTGGTAAATATGGTTTATAATACCTCACCTTTTGTTCACTGAGGCCGCAGTATGAGCTGGATCCAGTGAGAGCGGCTCCTGACTGAGAACACTGTTGTTGTTTATCAGAGCTCTCTCCCTCTCTCTCTTGGCATAGCACCGGGGAAGCGTCGATTTAAAGGGGCCTCTCTCCCTTTGCTCTGCCTTGGGGATTTCCTCGTATTGTGTCTTGACTCATAGCGGCGTGGGGACGTCACGCCGTGCGGGTGATATAAGCGACAGTGCTGACTCTTCGGATAACATGGTGGAGGTGTGCCAAAGTTTCGAGGGTGCAGTGCGTAATTACGCACCTTCGGATGTGAGAGAGAGTGACTCAGGCGCCAGCCAATGACAGAGCTGCTCAGTAATCCCATTAGTGTGTTATATCAGAGGTAGCATTTAACTCACCTAACTGAAGTCCAACATGTCCAACCTGGTTCCGTTATTCAGTGATTTATTGACTGTATTGTTTGCTTGGTTGGTAATTTCTCATCAAATGCGGTTTCTTAAATGCACTTAAGATCTTTGTCAAAGTTTATTTCTACATTGATTTGAGTTATCCCGTACTGTAGACCCCTACCAATAATCTCTGCATCACATAACCATGACCTGTTCCTCAAATGGTGATATCTAGTTAATAATAACAGTTTTCTGATTTTTCTAGCTTGACTTTTTGTAAATATTATGCAAATTTCAAAAAGCAATTAACTTTGAATCTACTTAGTATGTACAAGCCATAACAGCAAGTCCTTAAACCCAATCAATGTACCAGTGTCACTACAAACTTCCACTGTGCAGCCAAACATTATTAAAACTTGTATTGGAGATCCAAACGCTTCCAAATATACCAAAACTCTGGAGGAAACCTTGGGATTGTAGCCTTTGCAGACCATTTACATGCACAAAAACGTATATAACACAGGAAAGGGAAAACCTAAAAAGCTTATTTAAAGTGGACCTATCATGCTATATTTGAAACATATATTGTAGGGCCAGACCTATATAAAACATGTATGTGAAGTTTTTTTTCAAAATACAAAACAGATCATGCATTTTAGCCATGCCTCTTTTCACTCTATTTGCTCTTTTCCAGCCCTGTTTTTGCAAGGGCTGATTCTGCTTTTGTAGCAGACTACAGCGCCACTTACAGGCCTGTCATATGTGCTACAGCGTCTCCAGTGCTTTCCAGCGGTCTCTCATTCCCCTGATAGGTGGAGAGATGCCCATATAGGCAGAGCACCCCATTTCTGACGTCAGAAAAATTCAAATAATAATCAGCTCCGTTGCAGCCCCGTTTTTAGAGATTTAGGTATGGAGTAAAAGAGAGAGGGTTGTGTTTTCTGACACTTGGTGAGTTCCCTGACACACCGGGGACACATACAAAAGTGCATTTTGCATGATAGGTCCCCTTTAAAAAACAAAACATTATGATTTTGTAAACACACAGCTAAATACAGTTGCAAGAAAAAGTATGTGAACCCTTTGGAATTACCTGGATTTCTGCATAAGTTGGTCATAAAATGTGTTCTGATCTGCACGTTTGAAGTTTGCAAAAGAGCACCTGGATGTTCCACAGCACTACTGGCAAAATATTCTGTGGACAGATGAAACCAAAGTTGAGTTGTTTGGAAGGAATACACAACGCTATGTGTGGAGAAAAAAAGGCCCAGCACACCAACATCAAAACCTCATCCCAACTGTGAAGTATGGTGGAGGGAGCATCATGGTTTGGAGCTGCTTTGCTGCCTCAGGGCCTGGACAGATTGCCATCATCGACGGAAAAATGAATTCTCAAGTTTATCAAGACATTTTGCTGGAGAACTTAAGGCCATCTGTCCACAAATTGAAGCTCAACAGAAGATGGGTGATGCAACAGGACAACGACCCAAAGCACAGAAGTAAATCAACAACAGAATGGCTTCAACAGAAGAAAATAGGCCTTCTGGAGTGGCCCAGTCAGAGACCTGACCTCAACCCAATTGAGATGCTGTGGCATGACCTCAAGAGAGCGATTCACACCAGACATCCCAAGAATATTGCTGAACTGAAACATTTTTGTAAAGAGGAATGGTCCAAAATTCCTCCTGACCGTTGTGCAGGTCTGATGCAACTATAGGAAGCGTTTGGTTGAGGTTATTGCTGCCAAAGGAGGGTCAACCAGTTATTAAATCCAAGGGTTCACATACTTTTTCCACCCTGAACTGTGAATGTTTACATGGTGTGTTCAATAAAAACATAAAAACATATAATTGTTTGTGTGGTTTTTAGCTTAAGCAGACTGTGTTTGTCTATTGTTGAGACTTAGATGAAGATCAGAACACATTTTATGACCAATTTATGCAGAAATCCAGGTAGTTCCAAAGGGTTCACTTTTTCTTGTAACTGTACTATCACAAATTTGCACAAGGCTTATTTTAGTACATTTCATTGTCACTATGACCACCAAACGAGTCTTAGGAACAAGTTTAACCGATTGTTTGTGTTTTTGTTCATCTACCTGCATGTGGGGAATGTGTAATCTATTATCTTCACACTGTAGGAATTAATCCATGCACATTTGAGAGATTACCCCCCACCAAAAATCCTCTTCTAGGCCTGCCAAGTCTGACCTGATCAAGGTTTGCAGCCCTCCGTGGTAGCTGGTTGGTATATAATTGAGAGTTTTTAGAACAATTAAACACTTTGTCAGGAACGCTGCCATCATGTCCAGGATCATAGGTGTTGCGTTCCTGCTCATCATTCTGGTGGATAACTTCAGCAGCACAGGCACATGTTAATTATTTCTTCATAATCTATCTTATCCTGACCGAAGACGGTTGTTTGGTCATGGAATATTGTTCCACACAAGTGATTTATTTTTCCACTGTGTGCAGCTTCACATGCAGGATTGCATGTGTCCAAAGTCCACATCCGCAAGTGCAGGTGCAGAGGTGAGTGTCCATTGGTCTGTCGTACATTTTGGTTAAAGATTTGTTAAAAACCAGCAAATAAATAGTTCCTAATCGGCTGTTATGATATTGTATTGGGGTCTTCAATAGGATTTAAAGATGGATTTTTTCTGCCAAAATAAATGGTGTAGTCCGCAGGTAAAGCAGCCAAAAGGCATTATAAGTGGTTATCACCTAAGTTGTTGTGTTCTGCATCTCGATGACCACCATGGTTCTCATTGCAGTTTCAACCAATGGAAAAATTATGTGTCGCAGCCCCCTTTTCCCCACAAACCACAAAGAAAAACAGAACCTGATTAAATGTCTTTGCAGCAAAACAAACCAACACAGCAGTGAGTGATTTTGTATGTGTGAAATACAGTGAGGAATTTCTCTTTTTTTGTGCTAATATTCAGTAAAAGATGTTTTAATTTATTGCCATTTATTCCTCCTTATTTCCAGCCTTAAAGGCAGCCTGCACCACACGGCGTCGTGCATTTCCAATCTCCATGATATGAATCAGTGGAATTATTTGGAGATAACAGGAGAGAAGACCTTGTCATGATCAATCGTTATCAATAACATTTCACACAAGATCATATTCTCAAATTATGTTAGCCATAACATCCCATGGCATGAAAGTACATCACAATATGTCTCACGTCCTCCTTGTATTGTAAAATAGCCTACTTTACATGTCAGTGACCTTAATTGTAAATAAATAATAAATAAATGTTCTATTAAAGACGCTTAGTTTGTTACGTTTGTTTATGTATGTTTGAATGTTAGTGGAGCATAGCAGTAGTTTGACATTATGGAAAATATGCTAACTCACTCTTTCCAAGATTTATATGAAAAGATCATTACATTGCATTACATTACATGTCAGACGCTTTTATCCAAAGCGACTTACATACTCAATACTGTGGGCAATCCCCACAGGAGCAATTTGGGGTGAAGTGTCTTGCCCAGGGACACAACGACATGTTTACTGCAGTGGGGTTTGAACCTGTGCTCCCCTGATCCGAACACCAACGCACAAACCACTGCACCACAGGCCTCATAGTTTTGTTTACTGAAATGGCTTCAAAATAAATTACAACATTGTTGAAAAGGGAGATATCTTAGTATCTCCACAAACGGCTAAAGAACTTTTTTTGCAATCAGACGCGACTAGGGAATTTTCCGGGAGATGTTCTTAAAGAGACAGGTGCTAAAATGGAGCGTTTCAGGCAAAGGGTGAAAAAAGCTATGTTCAGACAGACAGTATGAGAAAAATATTGTGTATTTTTACATTAAAGCTAGTACATTGGTCTAATATTGTCCCAAAATACAAGTATGAACCTGACAATAAGAAACATGTGTCCCCTTTAAAACAGTCACAGTTTCAGGCATATGCATACTATTCGTATTGCATAATATATTGTTCTGAAACCCTTTTGAATATGTTTTCAAATTGCATTGTCATTGTCAGTTTGACTCTGAATGATCATGTTCCACATTTTGGAGTGGATGTAATATATTTTAGACACCATGAATGTCACCTTTAAACCTGTGTGTGATCATCTGTGTCAGCTTCAGCCCTTATGGAAGAGGACACAATTTTTTTCTTGATAGGGGTAGGATTCACTCCCGTGTCACTCAGGAAAAAGGACAGTGAGACATCAGATATAACATATGCTGCCTTTTAATATGGTTAAAATTCCATTGCTTGTGTGAACAATCTCATTTGATTTGAGGTGTTTCTTAATGAGCTGTAACCTTCAAAAGCAACATTCTAGAGATCATCATAGCTCACTTTTGTAAAAGAAGAAAACTAACTCAATTTAATTAAATGTTTAATACAAAAAAAGTGACATTGTAATGACATAGTGTCCAAATTACCTTTTTTCAACGGCGAAAACATGGATAAAGTGGAAAAGACCGGACAATTATAATGGCATGATCTTGTAAATGATGGTATCATTTAAGACTTCAACTTATCTCTCACTGTGGTTTCTAAATACACTTACAATCTAAATGCAGGTCAGCAGAGTAGGGAGCACAGGGCCTTGTTTACCCAGCTTATCTGGCAGTTTGGTATTTATACCAAAACACTGCAGTGAAGCAAAGAGCACCCGCTGTGAGAAAAAGTCTCACAGTAGATAACAAAACTGTGGCCAGTACTTGGTTTCCGGGGATTTTAATAACTAAACTCGGAGAGGTAAGTCATTATGCTTTATCAAAACAAGTTTGGTTACACATTTTTAGTTATAGGGACGTGAATCATTCTTTAAGAAAAGAGGGAAAGCTCCGGTGGAATCTTCTTCTCCTTTCACTGAGGAGCAGAGCTAAAGAATAACTCAGGTCAGGAGACAGTTGGTTTAATCCTGAGTGAGGGAGGGGCGTGTGGACTCTGTTCAGAGCCAGCTCCTCACTGGTGCTTTGAGTTTATTCAGTGAAAGAGTTCATGGTTTCCTGTGAATGTTGGCTTTGGTTAAAACCCAGGATTATGGGTCACGGACACAACATTTGCTGCTTTGTAATCTCTAATCTGACAGGTGTTAATGTACAGAGCTGATCAGAACAAGCGGTGTGTCTTTTAAATCAACTTTATACTTCTTATACATAATATTTTATCACATTAATTTATAAACACTACCAATTTTATGAAATACAATGACATGGGTAAGCACCATTCAGTAGCATAATGGGACATTTCACAATAATATTTCTAACATTTTCAATGCAGGGTTTTTAGTTGTAATAAAGTTGTATTAGTATGATGTACTTCTTCAATCACTGGATAATATAAACCTGACTAACTAAATACTTGTCTAAAAAATAACCATAGGAATCTCAAATCGTGCTTAGCAACAATCTGAGTACCATTTTCTTCAGACTAAATATGTTAATGCTAATGTAGTCTAAATTAGTTTACAAAAGGGCACACAAATCCTTCGTCATGTTTATACAAATGTCATATTTTAATATTACTGATATATTAACAAAATCCTCATACAAATGAATTCACTTCAGAAACACTTTTTGTTATATTCCATGGAATGCTCTTAACATCTCGATGGCAATGAATATATTAAATGCTTTGAGAATAAATACATACAGAAATGTCATCTGTGGAAGCCGTGGCACTGTAAAAAGCACGACCAATCATTTTAGCCGGCCCGGCTAAAATAACTGGATGGTCTACCTGCCTGTCAGCCTTCCATCTGTGCACAAATGTATCTCGTGCCCTCATTGGTCATGTGAGCGTTCGTGTGTGTTGGAGGAGGGGCTCTGTAAGGAAGTCTGAAGGAAGGGGCAGGTTTTTTCCGGTTGTGTTCTTTCAAATTCTAACGCACTCGAGCTGGTTCCTCCATTCTTACATACCCTACCTTTAAATGAGCTGTTGGAAATTTGGACAACTCATCATTTCCATGTGGAGCTCTAGTATAGGCTTTAATATGCTCTGAATTGGCTCTGAATGCTAACACTTTAATAAAGAGATTTGTCAAAAGTGCAAAATGTATAAACAGGATCCAAATTCAGGTGCTGGGACAGGCAGATATGTGAGAACGTTTTTATTGTATGTGACAAACTGGTGTTGGATGGGTTGGGGGAAAAGTGGGGTTCAAGGAATGTAGGCTGGTATGGATTGCAGAGATGGTCTGGTTTTACTGAAACGTTTTGTAGTAGGATAAAGCATTCTGGCAGCAAAGACAAATTGCCATTGGAGCTGTGTTTGAGAAGTAAAGAGCTGTCTTTATTGATAGGCAGGTGTGCTGATTGCTGGTTCTGGCCAGATGAGTTGTGAGACAGGAAAAGAGTGGGGGAAGGGAAACAAGAAAACGGGAAGAAGAAACTTGCACCAAGCACACAAAACTCAAACTAAATAATAATAATAATAGATTAATTTTATTAGCGCTTTTACAGGTGCTCAAAGACGCTTTACAGATATAGTGAAAAGAAAAGAAAGGAACAACAAATAAATATATAGTTAAAGTTAAAGTCAAATAATACAAAAACAATCACACATTAAAAGCCAGATTGAAGAGGTGAGTTGTAAATGGCAGAACAATGATAAAAAACACAGACAGGATGGTGTCACAGAGGAACTGTGGCAATTTATCATATACACTGAACAAAAATATAAACGCAACACTTTTGTCTTTGCTCCCATTTTTCATGAGATGAACTCAAAGATCTAAAACATTTTCTATTTACACAAAATAACCATTTCTCTCAAATATTGCTCACAAATCTGAAAAAATCTGTGATAGTGAGGCCACTCTGAAACGTGCCTTTTTTGCTTTATTGGGGGGGTCCGAAAACCAGTCAGTATCTGGTGTGAGGCTTAGGGTTAGGGTTAGGGTTAGGATAATGTTGTGAATCGATTGGCCTGTGTTTGTCGTCCATAACATACGCCCGCCATACCATAACCCCACCACCACCATGGGCCACTCGATTCACAACATTACCCTAACCCTAACCCTAACCCTAACCCTAATCCTAAACCTCACACCAGATACTGACTGGTTTTCGGACCCCCCCAGACCCCACCAATAAAGCAAAAATGCAAGTTTCAGAGTGGCCTTTTATTGTGGCCAGCCTAAGGCACACCTGTGCAATAATCATGCTGTCTAATCAGCATCTTGATATGCCACACCTGTGAGGTAGGATGGATTATCTCGGCAAAGGAGAAGTGCTCAGTGTCACAGATTTTTTCAGATTTGTGAACAATATTTGAGACAAATGGTTATTTTGTGTATGTAGAAAATGTTTTAGATCTTTGAGTTCATCTCATGAAAAATGGGAGCAAAAACAAAAGTGTTGCGTTTATATTTTTGTTCAGTGTATAAATGATGAAAGAGCTGATACTTCATTTTGCAAGGATATTCTACAAGCATTCTTTTATATTGGAAGTACACATTATAAAGGTTACACTATTGGTTAGCTGAGGAACAGCATTTCTGTGTTAATTATTAACCAGTTGAGCCCCGAGCCTGTTTTTCAGGCCTCAGGCTCGAAAAGGACATTCCCAGAACAAATGACTATATCTTCACTTCTAAAAGGGTTACATTAATAATCTTTTTTCTCAAAGCAATGATACACATGTGAGTTGGATGTAAAAGAGTCAGAATCAATATAGATCAATCAATCAGATTGAACATAGTAAAAAAATGTAAATGATAGTGTCCGTCCAAAAATAAAACATTACTTATAGTGAAAACCACCCTTGAATGATGGGATAGTAGATTAAAAGCTTTAGGAATCCAAACTATAACATATAATAAGTACCCTGTATCAAGATTGATGCAAAACAAGTGACATTTGACCTTTTTAGAGAGATTTAGAAAATAAAACCCACTTCTGGGGTCATTTGGGTGCATTTTCCACATCTCTGGCCCCCTCGGTCGATTTTGATGATTGACATCTCTTTTTAACCGTTAGAGCCAATAGAATCGAGGAGAAGTTCTTAAAATCCATCTAAACATTATCTATTGGTAAATAGAGTGATGCGCAGCCAGAATGCCCAGAACCAGAAGCTGTCATACACTCTGGTAGCAGCTAATATGAAATCTCCGTTATTGACATAAATATGAAGATGGATTATCAGTAATCATTTCAAAGTGAAACAGACACATTGGAATAACCTTCAGCAGCGTTTTTATCGTTGTAATGCCATTGAACACAACTTTTGATCAGAAACAGCAAAAGGTAAGACAGTGTCCCGTGTTTGCTACCTAAAACTACGTTGTGTGTTGTCTGGATTTGTTTCCCATGCCACGAGTTCTGGTCACTCAGTGATGATACTTATATTTCTGGAATCTGTGGAATCTCAACTTGCTAATCGATATCTTGTTTGTGCAGATCCAATAAATAATAGGGGTATTTTACCGTGAGTTCTGTGCTAAGTGCTATAGCATTTTGTCGCTCATGGCTAATTCAGAGCCTTTGTTATTTCCCTTGTGTTTTGTTTAGCTAAAAATGGTTAATATCGTCTGATAGCTGAGCTTCTTCCCGTTAAGTGAATATGACACATTCATAGTTTATTAAATGTTAAGAAACCCTCAGACGCTGTTTCTTGCAAGATGTTGCGTTTGGGCCCCGGCACCGGTTCCTTACAGTATTAAAAGCATTAAATAATTTAGTCCTGACTCTCCTCTGTGGTTCTGTATTGCCTAGCTATGTCTCGACAGTTGGTCCAGGTCCAGCCGGAGAGCAGGGGTCAGCAGGAAGGTCAATGGAGTACTGGCCTGTGTGAGTGCCATAAAGACGTGGGAGACTGTAAGTGTCCCAACATAAGTAAATACCCTGATATAGAATATAATGAGATGTCTGACTCCATCTATACTTAAAAACAACTTCCGGAAATAATGAAGTCTATAATAAAGTGTCATGTTTTTGTGAACTGTGAGCTGTTCTGATATCTGTATACAGGCTGCTTTGCC
Source organism: Notothenia rossii (assembly GCF_949606895.1). NCBI lineage: Eukaryota > Metazoa > Chordata > Actinopteri > Perciformes > Nototheniidae > Notothenia > Notothenia rossii. The sequence goes on along the minus strand of NC_136901.1, from coordinate 24,735,288 downwards.
CTGTGCTGCCTCCCAGTGTTCACCTGTAAGGTGACCAGAGCAGTGGGGGCCTGTGCCTGCCTGCCTCTGCTCGACTGTATCGGCTGCGTCCCCCCCGCCTCTCTCGCCATGAGGGCATCTGTCAGGCAACGATACGGCATACAGGTAATACTGCATAGATTTCACTCTGAAATAAATCATTTAGTATTTTACAAATCGTAGCTCTTCGATATATTTTCCCGCGATTGTCTTTGGTTCACTTAAGTATCCTCCCATTGACTTCCATTGTTTTCACATTGCCTTTACAACACGGTAACTCCAATGGGAATCTTTCAATGGGAATTTTAACACAACACAAAGACTGACATTGTGATCCTATATCATTTCAACAATGTAGTAATTACAGCTAACTAACATCTGATAGCTACCTTGAAAGCTCATTATAGCTTTGGTTTTTCGTGTTGATAGAAGAAGAATTTACTGAAATACAGCTAGTGCATTCTTGTTGGTGTTGTCGGGAAAACAATCTTAACTAACTTTAAGCATATTGCAATTCAATTAGTTCTTGCGGAAAGGCAATTGAAAAGGCAAACTAGCTACAGCCAGGCTAATCTATTAGCAATATTGCCTTAAATCTCTGGAACTCTTCACTGAGATGCACATTTGTCTGTATTTGTTAAATAACCAATGGGAAACCTCTCTCCATATGAAAGGACCTGTGATTGGCTTAATTCTCACGCCACAAGCTTCTAAAATCGGAAAACAGAGCCGACAGGTCGTAAGGATATCTTGTTTTCTCTCAGACTATAAAAATATAGTAAAAAGCTGTTATGGAATATTCTCCCATTGATGCAAAGATAAACTGCCTCAGCTTTAAATGATTTCAGTAAAGACTAATGGTCCTGGGATGTTGTGATAAACTTGCTTGAACAATGCAGCTGATGCGTACCTCACTATATCCCTAGCTCAGTTACACCTGAGCTGCTGGAGCTCAGAATAATTATGCTTGCTGCTGAGAAGATGGAGATTTTTTAAGTTATAAAACACAATAACAGCACTCCGGGGAAATATCTGCAACATCACTTAATGACAAGGGTTATTACTTTAGCAAACCAAACAATGCTTCGAGCAATGTTGTGACATCGAGATATGATACAGTGAAATCAGGACACGTGTATTAAATCAATGCACTCGATTTATAAATAACACTAATGAATAAACAACAAACTGTTATTGCCTTTAAGATAGAGCAGGCTGCACACACTGCCCACACGGTTTCACGGCTTAACACTCCATAAAACTGCGTGCATGACCTCAGATCTCAACAGACATCAATGCACATTCAAAACAGATGTTGGGTATGCAAACAGCAACATGCCGGGGCCAAGTTGGGACTCTGTTTCTAGATAAGCGGGCAGGTAGTTTCTGGGACAGTGAAGAGAAGGAGAGATAAGCCAGAAAGGTGGGAGTGGTTGGAGGCCAAGCAGGCAGAAGCTGGAGCAATGCCATCGGAGAGAAGGAGGGCGGTTGGAAATGTTGGCTTTTCTGGAGGTGGAGTGGGCCGTGGATCGCTGTCGATACTGCAGAGCGAGGAAGGTGCCAGAAGATCTTATGCAAACAAGTCCCAGCATGTAGGCAACAACGCTCCCATGGGTGAAAGGACACAATGCTGTAACAGTGAGCATCATGGGAATACAACGGTGGATTGTTTCCATTTGAATTAGCAGTTATGGATCATCTATCTTCTCCATCTTTTTAAGTCTTTATTTCTTGATCTTGATGATGGTATTTTTGGCTATGTATGTCTGCAGGGGGGGGCAGTGTTGGTTGGTCGGTCTACCACTTTGGTACAGACTGAAATATCTCAAGATGAGTTACCGCACAATCACGTGTATGTTCCCCAAAGGACTTCTCCTTGTGCAGTTTTACATGTGTATGCTAGAGTTAAGTGAAAAGTGGTTGATTTTGTGGGATATTTGGTACAAAACTAAATCACTGTCACTGTGTTGGTTGTGTCAGACTGTCAGATGTGTTGGGGGGGTGGGGGGTCGGGTTGTGGAGGGCTTCGTATGTGAGCAGCACGTTTTTATACTCAATCCAGTGTTGTATAGGGAGCCAGTGCAGTTCGATGAAGATGGGGCTGATGTGGTCAGAAGAAACATCAAGGTATCAAATCCTTCCAACACCTCATCCAAACATCGTTAAGATGATAACAAAGTATGTTTATTGTGATAAGGTTGTTTGCATATTTGGTATCCACAAATGTGTGATGTGCGTAGTGATAATTGTAGTTTTAAATGTCACCCTCCCACATTCAATTCACATGGAGGCAGAGCAGCTGGGAGGAACTGTGCTACTGAATAGAACCAGGTTTGTCGCACACGTGTGTAAATCTTCATTATATACATGTATATTATGGCTCTTATAGTTGTATCAGATCAAAACGATGCATTCAAATCCTTAAATCTGTAAGGATTATTATGGGTGGATTGATTATCTGTCGGTATTGTTGAGTGTTTTTGCAGTGGTAGAAATTGTCTTGGGAATTGGAGTTGGTGGACCCAAATACATAAACTTGTCTTAAGTATAAGTGCTGACTCAGTGTCATAAAGGAACGTGCACATGCTGCAGAATGATAGGATCTGTGTTCGTGATGACTTTATCGATTATCAAATCTCACCCACCAACATTTCCAACTTTGCTTACAGCTCTTGTTGCTAAGAGCCAAGACTTGGCTGCCAGAAATCCTCAGAGGGAGGAAGAGCAGGATTATTACTGTTACACTGACAAATACATTGCCATCTATTGATTTACAGCATGCATTTTTGTACATTACATTTTATATCTCATAACTGCGTGTAACCTAATTTGGTATTTTCCTGCAAAACTAAAATAAAGGTGGTATACTATGACACAAGTCATCTCTTTAATTAAATGTAACTTTGAGTAATGCTTTGAATTAAAATAGAGGTGAGTATAAGCTCATACCAGAGTACAACGTGCAGAATGAAACACATATCTGCTGCGTTATATATCAGTAAAATGTATTTATTGCACCTGAATGCTAATGTTAACCTTTTGCCCGAGCCTCCCACCTGTGTTCAGGCCTCTCTCCGTGTGTCTTACAGGGGAGCGTGTGGAGCGACTGCCTGTACGGATGCTGCTGCTATCCGCTGTCTTGGCTCCAGATCTCCAGAGAGCTGAAGAGAAGAGCAGCATCCCACGCCTCCTCCTCTTCCTCCTCCCCCTCCTCCTCCTCAGCCAGATACAGTGCTCTATTCTCCCTGCAGGGGGCGCACTTGGTCTAGCCGTTCTCTCCGTTGCAGCCTGGCCTCCAGGGTACAGGAGTAGATTTAATCACACTTCCTCTGATCTGCTGCCGCTCCCTGTTACCTCGCAGAATTCAGCAGGGACACAATCTGTCCCGCAGAGAGGAACACTCAGAATTTCCCAAGATAATACAAAGAAAAGCATGATGTTGTTGCATGTTATTTTGGGAAGCAGATTCGGCATGTATTCTATTATACTTGTTATGCTGTTATGTGATTACATCAAATATAATGTAGGTACATTTACTCAAGAACTGCCCTTAAGTGTGCTGTTGAGTGGATTTTCATTTTCATGTCACTCTATACTTGTACATTTATTTTTAGATTAACATTTTACCACACAGGCAGAAGTGGGAAGTAACTAAGTACATTTACTCAGGTACTGTACAACTTTGAGGTTCTTTTACTCCATTACATTTATTTAATAATTGTAGTTACTTTACAGATTTGGATTATTGATGTGAAATATAATCAAGTTTTAAATCAGACTTTAGTTCCACCTGGAGTAAATTCACAAGCTACCCTACAAAGTCATTCAAGCTGCGCCTTTACCAGCGTTGAGAACACTTTAATGATCAATGATTATAATCAAAACATACAATATATATTATTCTGAAATGGACCATAAGTCCTTCTACCTTTGGTACATTATTAAGTTTATATCGATGCTAAAACTTTCCTACTTTTACTTGAGTAACATTTTGAATGCAGGACTTTTACTTGCAACAGAGTAGGCTATTCACTCTGGTACTTCTACTTTTACTCAAGTACAACATCTCGAGTACTTCTCCCACCTCTGCACACAAGTTTTCTTGAAATGTGTTTTAATTTTTAATAACTGGTCTCAAAATGGTTTGAAAAATATTAAAGTTTTAGTATTTCTCTTTTTTGCTTCCATTAATCGTCTCATGGCCTCTTCAATTTATATTGTGACCCCTTGCAGAGGGCCAAACCACTGTTTGGAGACCACTGGATAGAGCTGTTACTTAATCTAAAGTGCATACCAGCTACATTTAATTGAAAAAAGATAATTTATAGAAGTATATCAGTTACAGAGGTCCACTTTCCGAAGAATGTACCTCAACTGTAATACAGTATGAAGGAGTTTTTAACAGTGTTGTATTTGCACTTTTGTTTAAGTAAAATATCTGAACCTTTGACTTCTTCAAACATGGACTAGAGTTACAGTAAGGATAAGATATGAATCCCAAAATGTATTAAAACAAAAACCACGAAAAGGCACATTTATTCACATGTTATCACTATTGGAAATAAAATATTGCAACTTTCCCTGAGCTGATATTGAACATTTTGTACTCCTCAAAAATAGAATTGTGTGACTTGACTGGTAAGGCAGCATGCATTAAATTAATATTCATCTTTCAAGTTATCTAGTTTGTGTCTTATTTATTTTAAAGCTCTTCTGCAGGCAAAAGACAGGGAAATAATGAGAGAGAACATGAGTCAGAAAAGTAATTCACTTGATTGTTGGTAGTCACATTATCTCTTAAGGGCCCATGTCATGCTTTCCCGGTGATTACCCGTCCCCTTGTGTGTTACGAAGGTTTTTATGCATGTACTGTAAACGGTCTGCAGAGTCACAAACCCTCAAAGTACACCCTGTAGTGAGTAAAACTCTAACACAGAAAATACCTGTCTATGCTGCCCCAGAACGCCTACTTGGAGATTTCTCTTTTTCCATTGTTTTCTTCCTGGGTTCTGTGACGTGTGGACAGTGGACACCCAAATCAAACACCAAATGACCGGATTGGCCCGCAGGCCTGGATTGGCCATCGGGAGGACCGGGAGGTTTCCCGATGGCCTGGCCTGTTAAGTGGCCTGCTGGCCTGAGGAATCTTTTTTTATACGTATGTATTGTTAACGCAACGCTGCGCAAATGTGGGTCTGACTCTGCCTCAGAGAGGGTGACTGGCTGTCTACATGTAGCCTGCCAGTGCCGACATGGACTCTTTCATACAGTTCATACACTAATGGCCTCGATTGGTCTCTGTGTGTCATTCAAGATCGGGAGGGTGTGTATGTGTGGCGCGAACGAGCGAGAGAGAAAGCGCGCGCACCGGTTACGTGTAGTGTTGTTGTTAGCATCTGGTGCTAGCTAGCTGCGCTAACGGATATAATGAGCTGTCAACAAGGTGGAGGAGAGTCCTCTCCTGTCAGACTGAGAGACTGATAACTACAGCTCAGGTGAGGTAAAGGACTCTGAGTGTTTAGATAGTTAACTTAGTCTAAGTTCTCAGTGGGTCTCAAGCGGTTTGGTCACCATTTATGTAAACACATATTTCCATTTGAAGGGGGAGTGATTAGCAAAATATGCATGAATAATAGATACAAAAATGTTAACTAGGTGAAAAAAGGTAGGATAAACTTTAAAAACTTGTTGAGAGCTAAAACTAGTCTTTGCTGCTTCCTCAAAGAGGAGCAGGGGGGAGACGGGGGAGGCTGGTTCAGGTGCCCACACTCACAACTATAAATGACCCAAAAACAAATAAATAAACAAGTTTCAATGTTTTTTCATATTGGATATGGTATGTTATTGGATATGGCCATGTTCTTATGATTTTATGATTATTTAAATGTATACAGTGCTGTTTCATATGGGTTTAGGCTCTCTTTATTTCCCCCTCAAAGTGCACCAGATTGATGAATTTAAGTCATGATTTAAGTCCAACATTTAAAAAAGAAATCTTACCGAACCCCCCTAGAGGATTTGAGGTCCACCTCGACTTAAAATATGTTCACATGGATAGGTTCCTAAATAGATTTGCACTTTTAAAAAAAAGATAGGCAGCAACGCTGTAAATATTGACAAATAAATCCAGGAAAATGGCACAAATGAAAACCAGTAGTGGCCTGGCTGGATGCATAATTCCCGGCCTGACTTATTGTCCCAGTCCGGCCCAGCCCAAATGGACCAATCCGCGGAGCACCTCACACACCAGGATCCCTTGGCTAACTAACAGGGAGTCCAATTGACTTGCATAGAGCTCCCTGAACGCTGGTAATAGACAAGTTGGGATGGCGGAGAAATGCTCTCCGCAGACCCATGCTCACAGCGTTATGAACCTTTTTCTTACTCAATATCAAGCCACACTTATTGTTTTTACTTCGGCTGTGAGTGTTTGTGTGTGCTCAGGATTAGTTTCGCTGTGTCTCGCTATCGCCGACCCGCTCCTCGCAGCAGCGTGCCTCGCAATGTCCCGACCAATCAGAGTACACTGGGCTCACAGGGAGGGGGGGCTCCGGAGCTCCAACAAGCCGTTTAGGACAGAGAGTGAATACCTGGTGAATACACATACTTTACAGAGATGCTATATGAGAAACCAATGTGATTTTGGAAAATTGCACAATTTAAATCTATTCTAGACTAGTAGACCTCAACAATGGAAATATGATCAGTAGAAATGGCCATGACATGGGACCTTTAACAAAGAGGGCGTAACACAAAACGTACGCTAACTATTCAATAAGTTAGTACTGTTCCGACAAAGGCATTGAGCCAAATTAAGACAAGTACGAGACATTCCCTTCTGTCCTAATCACATACCTGGTCTAAGCACAGAGATGCACACTTTAAATGAGGTAATCTGCATTTTGTGGCACAATGACATCTGAGATTTTAAAAGATGCGTGACCGACAGATATCCAGATGTCTGACTTTCAAAGGTGTCGACAAACATTTAGGACTGGACGGACTGGTCGGTGACATGCTGTGCTGCCATGTCACGTTCACCATTCTGAAGCCGGTATATAAGATTCCACGCTTAACCGTTAAATCCATCACTTCACTGCTGCCTCTTTATCCTGGGATAATAAGGTAAGACAATCCACTTTAAAGTGATGTAGTGATGCAGGTATAGAAATAATGCAAATATGCAGCTCAAAACCTATCCCCATCGTTTTAAATGTATATTAAGTCCTATTGTATCCATGTTATTTTATAATTGATTGTCATTCAGGTGAAGGGTTGTGTGACTCCCCAAAGATGTTCAGGACATTTAGCAACTTGTGGATTTGGGAAATCTTACAAAAAAATAAGTAGTTGAACTCCAACCTACAGACATTTTCATATTCTATAGAGTGCTTATCTTGTTTTGGAACGTTAAAGATATGAAGTCTCTGCGTCATAACAGCAATGTGTCCCTCTTATGCATGTTCAGTTTACTGCATTATACTTGACTGTATGCACTTCCATTTCCTTGACCACTTTTTCTTTCCTAGAAACTTCAACAGCTTTACATTGTGTGTCATTCCCAGTAATGTAATACTGCACCTGCTTATTCGAATCAAGTTTTGGAAATGCAACTTTGAAATGTACAATTTATAAGTTCACAATCTATGTCACTGTTCTCTCAGATTTAAAATAGTCAAAATAAAAAAATGTTACGGAATGAACTTCACCAAATAAATGATGTCTTAATATGTATTTAAATCCCCATAATAGGGTGGAAAAAGGTTGTCTCAATAAATATATCCACAAAACATTAAAATAGTCTGAACAGAGTTTAACATCTCTAATGAGGACATGAAGTAGTAAGAGGTAAAGGACAGAACATGACAACATGTTTACAGGCACTACATGGATTTCACCACATTGTTATCAATTTCTAGTTTTACTAGAAGCTGAAATCATGTCTGAAAAGACGGTTGTGACCCAGCCCAGGCCCTTCTTCATGAACAGTGGATCTGGCCAGTGGACCTCCAACATCTGTGACTGCTTGGACGACCTGCCTCAATGTGAGAGCAGTTTGTCAGATAAAATGGGTTAAACTATTCTTAAACTGCTTTGAAAAATATTCAGACTTGTTCGCGCAACAGTATATAACATAAAGAAACTTAAATGTTCCAAAAATGTGTTTTGATTTGACCTCAGTGACTAAGAGAACATTGAAATTTGCACTTTACACCTTTGAGCATTATGTAATTTCTTTTTTTTAGGTTGTCTCGCCTTTTGGTGTTTACCCTGCTTCGAATGTAAGACAGCACATGAGGCCGGGGAGTGTGTATGTTTACCTCTGCTGGATGGTTTTGGATTGATCCCTCCTATAGGCACCTCCCTCAGAGTGTCAATACGTCAACGACATGGCATTGAGGTACACACGCCATGCTAATCTTTTTACTATTCCAACTTCAATGGCATCGGCAATTTTATGGCTATGCAAATCCCATTACAAGTCCAGTCTTGCAAGCTGTTCAGCAAAAATACAGACACATGGTTCCCAAAAAAGGCATAGCTGTCAAAACTATTAAGCAGTGTGGTGTTTTGATGCCAATAAGCACAAGTGGCCGTGGAACAAACCAGCATTTAAAGGGTTAAAATGCTATAAAAATGTACAGTGTGGATATTCAGAAGTGCAGGGCGAAGTTGGTTTAAGATTTAATGGGAAATTGGAAAGTAACAATATATAGTGTCAAGGCAGATTTCACTCAGATGTTTTAGTACTTTCTTGTTAAGGGATGCATAAAGGTTAGAGTTAGTATCCGGAAAGATATTTACTGGTAGCTGTAGTGTCCTGGAAATACATTTCGGACCCCAAAATCAATTGTCCCCCCCCCCCCCCCCTTTATCTTCTCGAACCTAACTGTGTCTGTGTTCACAGGGTACCATCTGCAATGACTGTGTGTACGCCTGCTGCTGCGGGCCCTGCAGCTGGTGTCAAATTGCACGAGAGATCAAAACAAGGGTGAATCCCATCACCTTCGTCAGTATGGCGTCCTAAGCAACACAACACAATGCCTCTGTGGAATGTCCCTTAGCAACTGATTGAAGATTTGCACCTGAAAGCCATAAATGTTGCACAACTTAACGACAGAGAGGAGAGATAAGCAGACCCTTGGCCTCACTGACAGATATTAAAGACAACCAGCCAGTGATTTGTAGAAGTGAACCAATACTTATTCTGGTTACATTTAGGGGAGTTACTTGTATTGCTTTTGATTTAGCAGAAATCTAAATTTTTATTGTACCACTGTTTACGAAACAATTTTCAAGATATGTATTGTGTACATTCAATTTTGAATGTTAAATATTGGCACATTTTCACTTTTGTTGAAAAGATGTTCAGTGAATGTTCAGTTTGCAACTGACTTGGATGGATCTATGGCCATTTTTTTTTAACTTTTGTTCAAAACTATGGTCACTAAGACACCTAAACAACTTATGGATGTAATACAAATATTCTTAATCCCCAGAAGATGAATCATGCTGGCTTTTTTGTATTTTGTCTAAGCTATTGATTGAATTACAAATACATTTGTTACACACATTAAAATCCTCCTCATTAGAATTGTAATATATGTTGTGATCCCCTGACATTTAAATCAATATGTTGTAGTTCGTCTAACAACTTGGTTTATAATTAAATATTTGCAAAATGAATGACATTACTGCCAACCGAAGCTATGGCGCTAATTAGCGTATGTTAGCACGCTAACATTCTAAACTTAAATGGAAAACATTAGCTGGTTAAAGTCAGCCTTGTGACTGCATTGGCACTGAGCACGTTGATGTTAGCATTTAGCTCAAAGTTCACTTATATTGTAGTTATATTGTAGAATATATTGTAATTTGCAGTTTAAGTTTTCATAGTTATAGCTACTGTAAATGCATTCATAATTATTTATTACACATGCTTCGTATTTGAATTATGTCAAAGTTTTGCATGATATGTGCAATAAAACTCTGTTTAAAGTTTAGTTGTGAGTCTGTGTGCTCTATCCAATGCAAACCATGCCTTGGAGTGGTGCCAATATCAGGTAAGTGCATATCAAAATAATATTTAAATAAAACCAATGTTGTAACAGAGACCATTGCAAAACAATAGGCCTGTATATGAAGAGGATTATAGATGGAATCCAACCCTGTCCCCTCAAAATTACGTTCCCACAGAACTAAACTGCATTTTAGCTAAAAACGTATTTTCTCCCACATTACGTTTTTTTAACTAGTAACTCAAATACGTTTATTGTCTTGCTTTCCTACAGTTCGAACAATCTTGCTGGCCTCTGTTATTATTATTATTATTAGGATACTATACGTTTATACAAAGAGAAAATAATGTTACGATCTCACGTTTTCTGGCCACAGTAGGTGCTTTAGGATGTTACACCCGGAAGTACGTATTCTCTCTAATGTCGATCGTTTTTTAAGTGATATCTGCAGTACTCATCAACTCACCAGATTATCCTTGTTAATTACACAACATTGATTGGTTTAAATTGTGTACAATGCCTTTGTATTTTTCCCCTTCGATTCGGAGAAACAAATAGTTTTTTTCGGAGGCAAATATATGTAGAAAATAAATGCCAAATATATGTAGAAAATAAACGTATTTGAGTTTTGTCCAAAACAAACGTAATGTGGGAGGAAATACGTTTCTAGCTAAAGGTAATCGAGAATGCAATTTAGTTCTGTGGGAATGTAATTTTGAGGAGACAGGGTTGATGGAATGATGTGCACGCATGAGTTTGCTAGTTGTTTTTGATTTATGGTGATGTTAAGCTTGTGAGTAAATGGCATGTCATGAGGATTGAAATGAGCCGTATCACGACGCAGAACAATTGAAGGAAGGAAAGGTTTTGAACCAGCAATCGTTCCAGGAGCTTTGTTCAGATATATGGGCTTGGGGTCAACCTTGAAAGGTGCAATGAATGTAAAAGGACTCCCGTGAGAAAACAACTTTAGTAATGGGTGTTTTTTATTCTCAGGCCTTCTTATTTTGTAAACACGTGTTGATAGCAACCACTCAATTTCCATGTGAGCTATACTGGAGCATATAAGTTCTACAGTTACGGCCAAAAGCCTGTTTGTTTTAGGTCACAGTGACCTTAAATGTTGATCTTTTACAACCAACATTACAGAAATGTTCTCTAGGCAATCGTGAGATACCAAGTTTACCCAAAAATTGAATGAAACATTTCAAAACGGTAAATCTTTAGGCACATTATCAAATCAAATGTAATAACTGTCAATCAAGTTTGAGGGTTGTGGGTTGCCCTTTTTCAGTGTGCAATAATAATTAGAACGATTTGAGGTGAAGTGAAGTCTTGTTTTTTGTACGATACTGCCCTCGCTATATGCAATCTTCCCAACTATAAAGAAGCTGTTACTGCTTCTCAGATAAGACCAGTTGTAATTATAAACCCATTTGAACCTTTGATATATGCTGTGTGCCAGTCGCCACATGGTGTTTGTCCCGGTTTGCACTATACCTCTATCGCAACAAATTCCAGGTGATATTGGCCTGCGAAAAATGTAATTATTGCGGCAAGATGCACATTATTGCTGCCTATTTTCCGCAATACGTCTGCTTGTCTTCACCTCTGCTGTTACGTCGAGCAGATTGTTCCCTGGCTCAGGTTTGTATAAGTCCACAGAGGCAGAGGAGTGGAGGGAAAGGCTGCAACTCGCTGATATGACTGTTGAATAGTGACTCGTGCTGTTATTGTAATCACCAGTGCTTACTTTATTTTCCCTCCGCTGCCTGACCTTGCTGCTTCCTCCTTCCCTCGTTCCCTGCCACTCCCGTCTCACACACACGTCTTCCCTTTTTTCCCCCAAAGCTGCGTCAACAATAGGATTGAAAACGCTGTGCATTTAACTAACTGTTTACCCTTTTAACAGGCTGTCTAAGTTTTTTATGTGAAGTATAAAACAGGAACATGAAACATTAGACAAATTCTGGATAACTCAAATTACAAAGTGAAGTTATATGCAATATCCTTCTTGTTTATATCATGCTTTTATGTCATCCACAATTGCACAGACCTTTGAGATTAACCAATAACCCAAATTCTGGACTTAGACCTGGTAGAGTTGTTTCATCATAACACAGGGTAATAGTGTGTGAAGGTACAGTTATCACATAGTATCCTGGCTCACTGAGGACCTGAGCTCATGCCACACTCTTGGATTTTGAGACAACAAAAACCAGGTGAGGCATTAGATTAACTTTACATCTCAACAACTGAACATTTAACTGAACATCTGTTATGCTGTTGGACTGTGGACTATGTTTTTGATACAGGACAATATACTATTCCAACAGTATGAACAGTAACAAAAACTATGTAATATGCGTTCTGTAAATCTCACCACAAGTGGGTTCGAAAACTAAAGGCTCACTTTGATCCAAGTTGTGTTCATGTCTAATCTATGCAATATCATAATGCCCATATGTGTAAGTGTTTCAGTTTACTGTGCGTCGTCGGAAAATGCAGAAAATGATATATGTCATTATGACAAGTCCACTTTTAGCTGTAATTAAGACCCAATGCCTGCATTTTTCATAATAATCAAGGTAGCTTAACACTTGACCGTTTACCAACCAGCTGATGAGGAGTTAGTGTTAGGGCTACTAAGCTATAGTATTTCAAAGTAGAGGAAAATTGGTATTTACATCTCACTTATCAGTCTGTATAAGGTCCACATTGGTGCATAAAGACCCTTGTGCACCTGTATAAGAACAAGCTAAAGATAGCCCACAGCTAGCAAAAGCACTAGACCACATGGTGAGTGGCAGTAAGGAATAAGAGACATACATTGATGGATCGAAAAAGATACAATTTGATCCTTCAGTGATATATTTGCTGAACTTCTTTGCATTTTCATTGTCAGTTTTATGGTAACTCATTGCAGAGGACATTGAACTCAATAATGAAGATAACCTTTTGACCCCCCCTTTCTCTTGTGGTGCTGGATATCCCCTGCTCCCCACAATGACTTGGCAAGCATTTTGCTTGCGTTCCAGTAAATCAGAACTTCACATTTAAGCTACATATTTCTGCTACCTTCAACCACTGTTGAATTGTACCACAATTGACAGACTAGCACATATAAGACATGCCGTTTTCTTTTGTTTGTCATATTTATGTTTGGATGGACCTGTGCTTCTACTGAGTTTAACAATTATCTTTATTTCTGTCTGTTGTTTCTCCAAGGAAATGTCCAGCATGATTGCTATAATCCTGTCAGGAATCTTCTTCCTGTTGCTCAGTCCCACTTGTAGTGGCAGCAAAATCCTAGTAGTGCCCGTTGATGGCAGCCACTGGATCAACATGGAGTTGATACTCCGAGAACTGCACTCCAGAGGCCACGAAATCACCGTGTTGCGCTCTGCTAAGAGCTGGTTCATCCCTAGCACCTCCCCAATTTTTAATTCTATTAATGTGACCATGTTGCAAGATGAATCAGATTTGGACTACTACAATAAAATGCTACTAAATGTTATGGAACGTCGCAGGATGCCAACTTTTTTACGCAGCTTCTACCAACAACACTTGATCACATCCATGTTGTCACAAGGCCATGAGATCCTTTCCAGAGCCTCTGCTACAATGTTAGATGACCCTGTTTTTATGAAGAAAATGCAAGATGCCAAGTTTGACTTAATGTTAACAGATCCCGCTCTGACTACAGGGGTTATTCTGGGTAGTTACCTCAAGCTGCCAATGGTTTTCAATGTGCGCTGGATTAACAATGGGGAGGGCCATTTAACCATGGCTCCCTCTCCTGTCTCCTATGTCCCCGTGTCAGGAAGTGAACTTGGCGATCAGATGGACTTCCTGGACAGAACCAAGAACATGTTGCATTATATCTATAGTTCAGTAGAACAGCACTTTTTCATCAATCCTTACTACTCAGATCTGTTCCAGAGGCATTTCCCTCCCGGAACCGACTTACTGTCTTTAGAGCTTGCAGCCGATATGTGGCTCATGAGGACTGATTTTGTCTTTGAGTTCCCACGGCCTACCATGCCCAACGTAGTCTACATTGGAGGATTCCAGTGCAAAAAGCCCCGACCTCTCTCTGATGAGCTGGAGGCCTTTATGCAGAGCTCTGGGGAGCATGGGGTGGTGGTCATGTCTCTGGGGACGCTGGTGTCAGCACTGCATCGCGAGGCCACAGAGGCCATCGCCGCTGCTTTTGCTCAACTACCTCAGAAGGTGGTGTGGAGGTTTATTGGTGAAAAGCCGTCATCCTTGGGGAACAACACCCTGCTGGTGAATTGGCTGCCTCAGAGAGACCTCCTGGGTCACCCCAAAACTCGTGCCTTTGTAGCCCACGGCGGCACCAACGGCATGTATGAAGCCATTTACCACGGTGTTCCCGTTCTGGGCCTGCCCCTTCTCTTTGACCAGTTTGACAACGTACTCCGGCTGAAGGTACGTGGGGCAGCTAGGGTGTTGGAGGCCAATTCACTCACCAAAAAAAACTTCCTAGAGGCTATAACAGACATTCTAGAGACTCCCTCATACCGTGAGAACATACAGCGTCTCTCACGGCTACACCACGATCAGCCAATGTCCCCCATGGACACCGCCATTTTTTGGATTGAGTACGTGATCAGGAATAAAGGAGCGGCCCATTTGCAGTCAGTAGGTTTTAGTCTGCCTTGGTATACCTACTTCAGCCTGGATGTGGCTCTTTTATTAATGGCTCTCATTGCAGCCTTTGTCTGGGCTTCAGTCTCTGTGTGTAAGATTCTCTGCTGTCGAAGGTCCAGGAGGAAGACAAAGGCAGAGTAACTGATTGTAACAGGAAACACATACAGTATATATATAATCTGATATAAACTGTTATATATCACATCAAACATATTACTCATATTTATCAGGATTTCACAGACAGATTAGGTGACAGCTTCCATCTGACTACTGTGAGTTTAGCATCAGTTACACATTCCTGTGTGACACAAACTCTTTGCACAAAAAGGAACTTGCTCACATGGACTGTTGAGACAAATCTTCAAGAAAAGACACTGGGACACTATATTATGCTATTTCTACTAAACATAGAGCAATATCTGTACAGTGCTCCTACCTTGCTGAATAAATGCATGTTATTACAAACACTCTGCAATGTATTTCATGGGCTCATATACCAAATTAGCATCAATATAATATGTGCATTTTGTCATTGTTCTATAAATGTACAAATGTATGAATGCTATACTGTACATTTAAACATTTTGTAAAGGAAAACACACTTGAGTCTTATCATGAGATCACTTTCACACACACCACACACACCACACACGAGATTGGGGTCTACACAATTGTTTTTGAAAAAGCTACTTTTGGAAAAGGAACTAAATACCAGGTCAAGCAAGGACCCGAGCACTGAGGAGAAAGAATACTCACTGGTATTCTTTAACTATAGCACACCATATACTTGTCACTAAACTATAGCAGAGATGAAGATGTTTCACCGTGATATAGTCAAAAATAATACAAGCCTGTTTGGAATCTTTGAAAGAAAAGTGAACATTGTTGTTGGGTAATTTGGCTAAATGGGGTTGTTTTTCCGAGAAAAGGTTAGAAAAGTCTAAGAGGTGATAACTTGTCATGTATAAAGGGTTGCATAATAGCATATAGATTGTGCCCAGAGCCATCTTTGCTTTCATACAGCTTTCTGTAGGACTGTAGTAAATACATGAAGAAAATTACTTGAAGCTTTAGAAATGATAATATAAGTTATAGCTTTTCTTTGGCAATTATTAGAGAAGTGCTCTGACAGGTGAGTTCGACATTTCCTATATCGTCATAAAGCAAATACAAAAATAGATATGTTGTGGGGGGGGGGTTAGAAGGATGAAGCAATAAGGTTCTCAGTTTTTTCACTGTGGCGTCCTGTTTGATATTTGTTATGCAGAACTCTGACTATAAAATTGACCCTCTTTGCCTAGTACTTCAGTTTGTTGGTGCTCAATGCTAGTGAAGTTCGTATGACAATGGCTTCTTCCCTATATTTCTATATGCATATTGTATATACAATGCCCTATGCCATGAAAAGATGAACATGGAGTAGAAAACATCCTGCAACCAGCTTGGTCTAGAAGCAACTTATATGATGTCTCCCAGCTGAGGCCTTTTTTAAAGACACTTCCCCTGTAGTTGAGTGCGGAACATACAGCTGTTATCTGTCTCTTCATCCCAATGTAGTCTAAACAGGTCGCAGAGGCCTTAGCGCAATGCTCTCAATTAAATATGGGAAGTCATGTCTAAGAGTACTGCTTAGTTACAATTTTGGATTATTCAATTGACCTTTCGCAAAGCCACGCCCCCCTTGGTTACTGTTGCTAGTCCGACAAGCTGAGAGCCAGATGCGTTAAACAAAGCCATAATGGAGGGTCTCCGTAACGTCGGAGTCGCCTTAACAGACTCATTTTGGAGCAATAACGCAGCAATATCCTCCAGGTCCCGACAAAAGGGGCTACAATACGCTATGGAGGGTTATACCCACAGTATAAACATTAGAAAAGAGGGAGGCACAACATCAATAGAGGCACTTGAATACAGGTCGCAGTGCAAGAGTGAAAAACCACATGAGCTGTATGTCAAATTCGACGGAATTATTATTATTATTTTGGAATAAAACAATACAATCACAAGATGCATTAAATGTTGTAGTTTGTCTAAAGTTAACTACCGTTTCCTTGGTGTCTTTCTGCATCCACCTTGTTGTTCCTTTGTGGGCGTCGGGGTGCCCACTTGTGCAGCAGGATTAGGGAAGTCGGCAGTAGGCTTTCCATTAACAAAATGCTACAAAGATTAAAGCAAAATATAAATGAATGATTGCCTGTTGGCTTTCTTGTTTGTACTTTGACCACAGGTAGACTAATAACGGAGCTCAGCTGTTCAGACATTATTATGCATCAAGTGATATACATGGTCAAAACGACCTAGAAGCACACAGCTTACAGCTGTAGTTGTGTGACTTTAGCTAACGTTAGTTAGTGAAATTAGTTAATTAAATTAGTTAGTTAATTTGTGAATGTAATCTTTGCTAGCTAGCTAGCTACGTTAGCACGTATTTACCTTGGAGCAAACGTATTTGTGTTTGTTGATATTCGCCATATTCAGCTGGGCATGGGGCCTGCCGCATTTCTTTATCCACTGGCGGCATCTCTCCTCTCGGGTTTTGGGTTTTGGGTTTAGGAAACGGGTAAAATATCACCCCCTCCCCCTCCCCCTCTCCCTCCCCCTCCCCCTCTCCCTCTCTCCCTCCCCCTCTCCCTCTAAGCTTATGGGATATCTGCTATCCGATTTGCAAAGACCATAAGCACATTGCTTCACCATTTTCGCAATTAATTTGAACGCTAAGCTTGTCGGACTTCCACAGGGAGCAGCGCACGTGATCGAATATCATTGGACAACGGGCATTTAGGGGCGTGGCTTTGCGAAATGTCAATTAATCAGAGATTGGTGACATTTTAAAGGTAACAAAGTGAGTGATTACACCCTCCTCCCTTTAGAACCACAGGGTAAAAATACTGCCTAGCTCCCATTGTCTCAACATAGCCATTCTTACCTAAAACAATTTCAATTGTGTAGAATTGTTTTTGTTCTAGTTGTGCGTGAGCAAAGTTCACCCTGGTTAAATTTAAACCCACTCACTGTCCATAAATTCACCACTCATTCACTTTTACGAGAATAAATGTTTTTGTTCTAGCAGGCTGTTTTGTGCTCTATTTCTGTGGTCTTAATCTCGTCCGTCAATCAACTCTCCTGCAAGATGCACAAGATAAACATGAACAACTGAACTCTATACAGGAAAATAAATGAAGACAGCATAGCAGAAGAGTTAATGTGTTTGATGGCACATAGCCAGCGAACGACAATCT
Organism: Notothenia rossii; assembly: GCF_949606895.1. Classification (NCBI taxonomy): domain Eukaryota; kingdom Metazoa; phylum Chordata; class Actinopteri; order Perciformes; family Nototheniidae; genus Notothenia; species Notothenia rossii. Next base: position 24,717,338 of record NC_136901.1, on the reverse strand, counting down.
AAAGGGCATTAGTGGACGCCGTACATTAGTTCCTTTCCTCACAGCTTATGTCCACCTTAATCATCCTGTTTGGAATAAAATAACTGAGACATGGAGAGCGAGAGAGTATATGTTTTTGTTCTGGGGCAGAAAGGCGTGCTCCTGCCTCAGGATGTTGCTTTTAAAGCTGAAGAAGTAGGTTTCCTGTGGAGGAAACGATCACAGAATAGACTTGGTCCAGACACCGTGTTCCCAGCATTTCTTGATCAAGGTCACCCAGCTGCAGATCAGGCAGCAAGCTTTTAGGGAACTAAAGAGGTGAGTGAAAAGCCTTTGTTGGAATTGCACGGTTTAGCTGCTCATGCTGCTGCTGATTTGAGAATGCTCTCTTCTATCTGCAGGTGTTTTATCCCCTGATGGATCCTGGATGCTTTGGAGAATGATTTACTGATACCACGTAAGCTGACCTTTTCCACAGGAGAATGCATTCATGAAAAGTATGCAATTGGCACATACCACATGCAACTGAGACTTTAGCTAGAGCAAATGAATGGGTATTTCTACACCAACTCATCATCCATGTCTGAGTAAGGTCAACTCCAGTTTCCTATGTCAGGTCCTTGACCAACAAAGACATGTCCAACGACAGCTGCGACCTCCCGTTAAACACGGACACATTTGGCCTGACCTGTATCTACGGCCTGATCTTCTCTTTGGGTCTCCCAAGCAACTTGCTATCTCTATGGGGACTGTACCACCTGGGTCGTTCAGGCGGAGGAGGCTGCCAACTGGTCTACATCCTCAACCTGTTGCTGTCAGACCTCCTGCAGCTGCTCACCCTGCCACTCTGGATCCTTTATCTCCAAGGTGGGCACCAATGGCCCTATGGCCAGCTGACCTGCGAGCTGGTGGGATACGTGTTTTACGTAAACGTCTACGCCAGCGTCATGTTCCTGTGCCTGATAGCGCTGGACCGCTGCCTGGCCATCGTGTACCCGTTGAGCAGCCGCAGGATACGGACTGTTAGGGTGGCAGCGGTGTCCGGCGTGGTGGTTTGGACCCTGACCTTTCTGTACTGTCTGAGCGGGTTGCTCCCGTCAGTGTTTGACTCTGACAAACTGCTGTGTCTGGAGAAGTACCCCGTCAGCCCCAGATACGCCCACTTCAAGATCACCACCATGGCCCTGGGCTTCATGCTGCCATGTGCTATACTTGGGTGGGTAAACCCTATGTTTTGTAATGTTGTGTTTCAAAAACTGTTCACGTAAATGCTTAGTAAGTTGACCGTTTTCAAAGCACAAGAACTTCTTGGTGTCTGCACAGTTCAAGTGGTCAAATCTGTGCTTCATCAAAAGGGAAGCCAACTATTTATCATCTTCAAATTGTATTAATACAATAAAAAGTAGTTTCAACTGAAATGAAAACTGATACAATTAACCCAAACCCTAACCCTAACCCAAACCCTAACTCGTTTTAGGCAATTGGTACGCTACATGTAGTCTACAAAGAATTTTTAAACATCATCCGGGGCCTGTCCCATGTCTCACCTGCACCACCTCTCGGCCTGGGTTTTAAACACTTTAGGGACACTTGGGTTAAAAAAAATGGTCCCTCCCCGTGTGCCTACTAACCCGTGTTTATTTTATATTTTACATGTTACATATTTGTGTTATATTTTACATATTTTATATTTTATACCTTATTATATTTCATAGTTCTATATATTATGTTTTATATATTTTATACTTTATTCTATCTTGTAACATTTGGGTTGATGTGATTTTTATTACCAGTACTTTTTTTAAAGCACTTATTTCACTAAGCATTTTTATGTATTTATTTATCATGAATTTGTTCACACAAATGTTATCAGCATGCCGATTTTAAACAAAGTCAACCTCTGTACTTTGAGCCTTACTTACTTACCAGGTCTTTTACCAGATGTTGTGGGACACAACCTCGGACACACCACCGGGGGACACGCTCTGTGCTTCAGCGCTGGTCTCTTCTATCACTTTTATTGCATTTTCTTTATTTCATAATTTTTTTTTAACACAGACCAAACATGGCTTTTATAAGGTTGTATCGGTTTTATTACAGGAGTTTTTAAATAAGTTTTTAAACAAACATATTTATCCGAGAGCCCGTGCACCACGCTGTGCTCCTGGAGCACCGCCCGTTCCCAAGACCCTAACCGTTACTTGTTTTAGGCAATTGGTACAATGTCCATGGGGAACATAGAATCATTTTGTGAATTCTAAGTCTTTTAATATGCAACTCTGCTTCCCTTTAGCTACACATCAGCCCACATTGGGGTGACACTCCGACGATCTCCTTCCCTGTCTGACCATGAGCGGCACAAAATCGTGGGCATCCTAATTGTGATCACCATCAACTTCATTGTTGTGTTTGGACCCTATCACCTCGTGGGCGGATACAGATTTGTATCCTTTCTGCTGACAGATGAGCCATGTGGATTTGAGCGGTCCATATTCCTTGTCTATCGTCTGTGCTACGGTCTGACCAGCCTCAACACCCTGCTGGATCCCCTCTTCTACATCTTCCTGTGCCCTGATGCCCGGCTAGAGCTGCAGAGATCCCTGCCCTGTTTGGGAAGGGGGCAAAACTCCCGCAAAAAGATTATCCTCAGTACCAGAGCTCAACCGGACAACAAGATAGAGACTGCAACTGGACATAATAATCTTCTAGGAGTATAGCTTGGATTCAACTATAGAGCTGACTCAAAGCAAGTGTGCCACCCAGTGGAAGAGCATGATCACAGTGATGTTACTTTTTAATTTAGTCTTTTTTTATTCAGTTCAGTTAAGAGTTTCAAATCCAGTCTTTTGTGATTTTCCATACCCATTGTCACCTTACATTAAACATATAAGGCCATAATAAATACAGTTTCTGATTAATCTATGAACTACGTTTGCTTTCTAGCCAGTGTATGGAAATAGACCAAAGCAGTCATTTCACATATTTGTTACTGTCATTTAAACAACGAATACATATTCATGCTTTGTGACTTGTTTACGCTCAGGCCTTTCAAAAAAAGAATTGGTGTGAAGCACTACGGAAACACGAGCATGGCTGTGGGTATATCATTACAAAATCTGTCTTTTCTCTTTTTTATTTATGTTTATATGTCAAAGCATTAAAACAAAGGAATTACATGTGCAGAATGCAATAATGGACAATTAAGATATATTTTCCTTATTATAAACACAATATGCAAATTTATGCAAATAAGAAGAGCATAGTCTAACTCTAAAGTGTTGCTTGTCTCATTTCCTGCTGCTACTGATAACATCTAGCAGCAGACACCTTATGTTTCCGTGACCCATAGTACAAACCGTTTTTACAAAGTGAGAAAGTGATACAAATTAACATATTTAGCAAGCATTCAAGTAAAAATAAGAAAATCATTCAGAACCCTGTATGTAATTGTGGAGGTTAAGAAATGCCCTATAATCACAAGTGTAAGTATTCAGTACTGACTGTAGAGTAATGCTTAATAAATCCTTATACTTTCAGTATTATAAAGATGCATTTATCAGTCAGATAAGACTACAAGTTTGAACAAATTGTTCACACACTTGAAGTACCATGCATTTTTAGACTAAAAGCCAGTATTTATAAATTGTTAAATATAGCAGTGTATGTTGCCATTGCATACAAATAAATCTATAAAAACTTGGTAGAAAGCATTGAGGACGGATTGAATGATTTACAATGTAAAAGCACATGTTACACTTCTTATAATGTAAATTGCAACATCACTTAATCAGAACAACAATAGTCCAATGGATTTGACTCTACCTTTTGAAAAATAATGATAATTTAATCAGCACTTTCTGCTGATTTTTCAAAATAAAAGCCTGCCAAGAGCAGAAGCATTTATACCAACTAAGCTTCCAGTTCAATTGGTTAATTGCATTTCAATTTAATGATGATCTATTGATATTTATTTGATTTATTATGGGTATTTGTTCATTATTCATTAACTTTTCATTTAATTCCATTGTCATGACTTGTGAATAAATGTCAGTATTTGTGGTAAAATAAAACCTGCTTGCTATTCATCTCGACAAGGCTAGCTAAAAAAATACGTTTCTAGATTATGTTTTAATTTGATACATTTGTGCAAAAGTATCGACAGTAGTTTAACCTTGACAAAAAAAAAGCTATCCAAGTGGAAGTTATGTAATTAGGCCTCGACTTGAGGTGAAAGGAAACTGTATTACCAGCGGAAGTTTGGTGAGTATAAAGGACTCTTTTGTTGTACTGACGAGAGTGATGCTTTGTAATGAAAGTGGTTAACAATTAAGAGGTATAAGAAACAGCATCAAAAGGAATTCTTAACTATAGCACACGAAAAACAACAAATAAAAGGCCTGTCTATAGGCCTCATTAAAAAAAGTTAGAAAAACGAGTAGGGCAACTATAAGAACATTTACGGTACACTTTCAGACTGTTCTGGGCAGTTTAGCAGGATTCCAATTCTACTCCGTGATCCTCTGCTTTCAGACACAAGGCTGTAAGAGCATTCGGCTTCAACACAATCTCGGTGGTGCTGATGGAGGTGCGAGCAGTGCTGCGGCGTCGGGCCAGTTCTGCCAGATCCTCAGCCAGAACATTCTCCATCACCGCGCTCAGAGAGTGTCTAATCTTCTTGCATAGGTCAGGGCAGCTGAACACATACAGGATCGGGTTGAGGACACTGTTAAGGAAGCCGATGGTTGCTGAAATTGGGAGGGCCCTGCCTGCGAATATCTGCGCAGGATGCCCAGTGGGTGCCATCACCTCTACGATGATGAAGATATGGTACGGAGCCCAGCAGAGGACGAAGCTAACCACTACGGCAATGACCAGCCGAACAAAACGGAAAGGACGTCGGGAGCCTCTGCGCACCAAGCCGATGTTGACGGCAGTATAGCTCAGGATGATGATCAGTAAAGGGATCAGGAAGGACAGAAAGAGCCTCATAAAGGCCAAGGCCTCCTTGCGCTGATTACACAAATGTACAAGATCAAAAGGTTCAGCAGGTAGGAGTCGAGCGAAATTGTAGTAACACAGGATCTTGCCGTTAGGGAGGGCATAGGTGTCACGGAATATGTAGAAGGGAACCGTGAAGAGCACAGCCAAGGCCCAAATCACCCCACAGACATTCCCCACGAGCTGGACGTTCCTGTAGTTCTGCGCCCAGACCGGTCTCAGCACAACCAGGCAGCGGTCCATAGAAATGGCCGCCAGCAGGAAGCCACTGACAAACATGTTGAGGAAGAACATGGCGGAATGGATGCGGCAGAAGGTCGCGCCCAATGTCCAGGTGTTTCCGCGGGCCATGTAGAGGGTGAAGAAGGGTAGACAGGCGGTGGCCAGCAGGTCGGAGGCTGCCAGGTTCAGGATCCAGATGCTGATGACAGAGCGGCGGACCTGGAAGCCCACTACTCCGAGGATGAGGGCGTTCTCTATGATGCCGATGGAAGAGAACAAGCCATGGAGCGAAATGGTGAACATGTTCAAAGAGGTCATCGAGGACGTTTGGTTTGATAGGGTAAGAAGGCTGAGGTTTGCATCCTGGCTGACAGGACAGTGCATCTTGAAGGAAAATGTCTTTTGTCTGTTTTGATGAGCTGATGTCCTTTAGCTTGCGCTTTTGACTTCACACTGGTGATCTAAAACAGAGAGAGAGACATTATGAGACTGAGAGGTCATAGGGAAGTCTGAGCTCTTGGAGACTTCAAGGTAGTTCTATAAGAATACATTATCAGTTTAATTGAGTTGCGAAATCAGTTGAAGTTGCTCCTGACAAGAGAAGTATGCATTCTCCAACGCAGCAGTTTTTCAGTTTCAGTTTTTACACATTTACATATGCTTCTCTAACACAATCAGAGGTGAGAGGAACTTGAATGTGTGAAGTTTTGCAGCTGGCTGTTGCATGCAAATGAGGTTTCATTTGAATCGGTTGTGAAACCTATAAAATGAAGCCTGTATGTAATCAAAGGTTAATCAACAATCCATTAAGGCTTTATTGATGAGTAATAAGAGTTTAATTAGAAAGGTATTTTTGTTGTTACTTTAAAATCAAAGCTGAACTTATAGCATTATTACTTGGATTGCATTAATACATTATTAATTAAATATATATTTATGTTAAATTAATATAACCAAACAAACAGCAAAACAAAATTAAAATATGAAATAAACAAGTGCACTCTAACCATCAGACGGGCATCCATGTTTTCTTGGAAAACTATAAATTCACTTTTTATGTGTGAATCTTAAGTTGAAGAGATACCTTTTTTCCCCTGTTTAAACCTTCTTGTGTTTGCAGTCTGTGTTGCATCTGTATTTCTTTGCATTCTTATCTTTTCTATTGCCCACATCTAGGGATGGGTATCATCTGAAATTGATCGATTCCGATTCTGCTTATTGATTCCGGTTATTATCGATTCCCCGTTTCGATTCCAAAATTGTAAAAGAAAGAGTTAAAATGTTTAGATACCAAATATATCTTTATTCTTTTAAGCTTTAACTGACATTTTTACAAATAAAAAAATACATGCAATACAAATGTATTAGCTTTGCTTTATTTATCGGGTAGTGAACTACCCGATCTGCAGCTCTGCCCGATCTGCAGTGCGCATGTGCGAGATGGTCCGCCATATTGGACAACTCCGGACGGCAATTGGCAAAGCTCAAAAATAAAACGAGAGAGAGATGAGTTATTGTTATTACAACGTGACTTCACTATTATTTAACAACTCTTTTTATTGGGTTCTTTTATTTGGGGTTAAGTACATTGTCAGAATAAGTGAGAAATGGATTTAACTTCTGTTAGACTAAATCTAAACAAATCAAATCACACGCTGCTGTTCCATTGATGCGTGACATCGTCACGCTACTACAGGTCCTTACAGATAGGCTAGCTACGTAGCCTTAGCCTATGTCCATGCAGATATGTAGGCTTTGTTTGCAATACTAAAGGGTTAGTCTACCGCGTTTAGGAACCGTTAATCAGAACCGAAAATAGTGTACCTTTTATGGGTACCCGGCAGAGTCCTGCACGAGTCTGATTTTCAAGACCCGCTCCCGCCCCGCACCTGCGACGTGCAAAACCGAACCCGCCCCGCTACACGCACATATTGCCAATTAGATCCGCAACCCGACCCGACCCGTCGGCACAAGATCCGCAACCCGACCCGAACCCACATATCCTATGAGCAGTGAAAACGTGCAATTATTAACACACGCAGTTGCATTTGTCTCAAAAAGCGTGGGATGTTGGTTATTTTCTTCATCTAGGATGACACCACAAGCCTCCTAGACGTTGGATTTTGCTCTTGTGGAAGTGTTATTGAAAATGCTGTATTCTCCGCTAAAGAGCTTCACCTCAGCCATTTCAAATGTGGCAGCGCTCAGCAGCAGATTGATGCGCTGAAGAGGTTATGATTATGCGCGGTCCCGCCGGGGAGAGGTCTGAGGATTTAGACACTAAAGTTTACTAAATTATTATAATTTTAATATATTTATTATGCAACACCCGCGACTCGACCCGCATCATCTTTGTTTTACCCAGAACCGAACCCGGAAAAAAGCCGCGGGTACCCGACCCGATGCAGGACTCTGTTACCCGGTACCCAGCATTTTCTTATCGGTTCTCATCCAACCGAGTTTCGGTTCCCAACCCTACCCACATCCTCCCCCAGATCCTGTTAAATGTACCTGTTAGTCTTTGTAATCGGATCATAAACACAACATGCAAAGATTTATGACATATAAAGCAATACACTCAAACATCATTTCTGATATAGCCGACTCTTATTTTAGGTCGCTAAGCATGGACTGTATGTAATATCCAGTTAAACACAGCCTTCACATTGAAAAAAAAAAGTGTAATGGTGAAAACACATTACACTAACTACTTAGTGGTTTCTGCTACTGACTCAAACTCTGCAAATGCGGGGAAAAAACAAGCATTGCAAAGAGAATTTAAAGTTTTTCATTATATTTTAAAATTTTCCTTTGTCTATAAGAAAGAATCAAGCATTTGCAATGTTCATCCATTTGACATCACTCTTTCGAGAGACTAAGGCTTCTCCCTTTCCCCTTGTGTTGAGATTTTCCTGCAATTTTTTTTTTTATTCTTACCTATTCCTATGTCTCTGGCAGGTCCGATGAGATCTCTTTCATGTTGTCTTACTACATGACACAGCACCCAGCACTGGCCTCATGGGCGTACATGTACAGTAATAGGAAGTCACAAACCTCAAAAGGAACCTAAAGTTCTTAGAAGATGGGGAAGTGTGAAAACAACTTCATTTGAATCAACCTCTAAGAGTCTGGTGTTTGTTATAAATGAAGCCCTGTGGTCTCTAAGAAAACTGATGAAGAAACAGTTTTATTTAGTTTATTTCATTTTCAGCCTCATAAAAGTGTACTACCAAAATCACCTAAATGACATGATGTAAGAGCAACAAAGGATTCTACTGTGAATAGAACACACTGACCTAGATATGCTAAAATAACAGGAAAGAAACACAATTGTGATCATCATCGGCACATATTGAAGATTAAACAATTACCATCTAGTCTATAAATAGTTAGGAATTAACATAACAAGGTATCAAAAGCGGTTAGATAATACTTTTCTTTTTCTATTTCTCATAATTTGGGTTCAGGAACGGCATGTAAAATATAGCTTTATACTGTACAGCAAATGTGTAAAGTCATAATTTAATTTTGTATAGTTGGGATGTCAACTTCAAGTGTTGGTCAAAGATGAAGAGAGAGCACGGTTTATGACAACAGATGGTAATAGAAGCAGGATCTTTTCAGAGTGGTTCATTTTTCTTAAACGTGTTACCTAAATAACACATTTTTAGTTCCATCTTTCAAAGTTGTTTACAATCTTAGATTTAGTGTTTTGCAATATTACGTAAACTCATTTTTTTAACCTTCCCATCATCAAAAACATAATCTTCTTAGCAACGAAATATAGAGAATTAAAAAATAGAAGAAAACGGAAATACTCATTCGTTAAAAATGTATACGTGCATGACTTGTCTAAATGTACTCAGTTACTGTCAACCACTGAGGTTAACACACTCACATTTAAAAGTATCAATCTATTCTAAATAAATCTTGCTATGACGAAGAGTTGACACTTCTGTGAAATTATAATTAAAGCAGACCGTTTGAAATAAAAATCTGGTCTTGATATTCCCTGTGTGTATAATGAATCTGGATTTTATTTTTACAAGATATAAGTAATTATAAGATTAACTATATTAGGGGTTGTCTATAGTGCTCTTACACACATTGTTAACATACTGTAATGCTCAATACCCAAAGGCAAGCAAAGCAGAAGTTAGCAAACATAAGAGCGAGAGAAGCTGTCGCATGATGAAACACGAGAAAACATGTGCCAATCATTCCTTTACAACGTTACCAACAAATACACCCATCAGGCTTCATTGTGTTGCATTCAAGGATTACACTGACATCTGCTGACCCACCGGGGTATTGATACAGTTCTCCTTTTTCTAGGCTTCCTCATTGAGAAAAGCATCAAAGCTATTGCGTGCATTTTCACATCCTCTTGCTCTCTCCTATTCTTTTTCTTTTTTTCTTGTCTCATTTCTTTCTAAGTACGTGATACAGACTTGTTTATATGGTGATCGAGCCAGTTACAAAGCCACACGCTCTTCTGCTTTTTGTCCCCTGATGTCTGTTGTTAGGTGTCTGTGTGTGTGAGATAAAGGAAAGAGACTTGACATGCTACTTAGTCATTGATAGTACAAACAAAAACATCTCTCTGTTGTTTTTGTAATGTGGAAACATGCAATTTATTAATTCAGTTGATTCCACATGCCACCAAGGGGTTGGCCTTGGCAATAAAGAGCAAAATTATAGAGGGGGAAAATCACATTCCTGAGCAAATTTGGAAAACTGGCAGTGGCGACTGGTCATTAGGGACAGGTATAGCACCACCTAGTGTCAGCAGAAAGTCATTCAAATAATAACTCCTAAAAAATGCAAATAAATGCAAAAAAAATACATCTTAAAATATATTTTAAGATCATGTTTAATCATCTGATTCGTCTGTACATTGCTGTTTTAGTCTATGTTCTTATAATTAGTGTCTACAGTGTGCCTATTGAGACGTTTTGAGCGACGTGGGTCAAGCACCGATCTAGCCCCTCTCTCTCACTGTCTAAGTGAATGGGTGCTGTATTTTTCTATTCAATGTGTGCAGCAAAAAAATTATCACCATAGGGGCACTGTCCTGACATACCTACCAAACATCATCTCATAATTCAGAGAGCTGATTGGCTGTAAGTATGTGTGCTGCAAAAATATCATAACCATGGATAGCCTACAGCTATTTGTTTACATGTTTAAAAAAGCACCAGAAGCTTATATATACACATCTAAGTTGTTCGTGACACTCAACTTTTGTACATACTGAAAACTGGGGATATGGTACAAAAAAAGAATAATAATAAATGAATCTATCCGTTTCAGATACTCATAACTGACAATGTGTCACAACAAACCTACAATTGAACCACTTTTCAAGCTAGATATCAAAAACAATATGGACATGGGGTCTTTGAATGCAACTTCAAAACCTAATTTCTGTAATTGTAAGGTAGTCAAAATATAGGGAAGAGTGAGTGCATATCCAGGTCACACAAAATATTTAAGGAAGAAAGAAAAGGGATGACTACATATTTGGTAATTACAAAAATTACGTGGAGTTCCTCAAGGCTCTGTTCTCTGCAGTATGAAGTCTCATTTCATGCACAAAACTGGCAAATTAGTGCACCAGCCTGATGCCCCTTATACATCTAAAAGACATCAAAACCACAGTGTGACATATTTAGCCGAAAAGGAAAGATGTTCTAAAAGGATTGGCTGTTAGCAAGGGTTAACGGACTAATAATAATAACAATCAAAGCGCTTTCATTTCCGTTAGAAGAAGTATTGACAACCACAATTCTGCAATACCTGGGTCACTCAAACGCGCCTTTTTTCCGCTGACGGCGTGACAATTTCACCTCGACACTTTTACTGAAACCTCCATCACACTGGAAGAGTCTGAACAACGGAGCGTAAAGGATGTTCAAGATTTATGTGCTCTTAGTTACACTCTTCAGAGCCTGTAAGTGTTTTTTTAGTGAATCTTACATTTTGAAATTGTGATGCATGAGATTTTTAAATGTGTTTAAAGTGACACATTAAATGGTAATTAACTGTCTGTATTTCAGATGGCGCTCTGCTCTATGCTGAACCCGGACAAAATGTGACTTTGAAGTGTTTCTATACCTCCATTGACAACAACCTGTGTTGGTACAAGCAGGTACCAGGGAGGCAACCTAGAATGATATCCTCTGTCTACATACATGCAAGGAACAGCAATATATTTTACAACGAGTGTAAAGACGACCAACGCTTTGCAGTTCACACTGGATTAATGTTCTACCATCTGAACATTTCTAATGTCCAGGACTCGGATTCAGCTATATACTACTGTGGAAAAATCAGTGGCGTAGTCACTGAATTTGACAACGGAACTTTTTTGGTTTTGAAAGGTATTTTGTTTCTGATTAAGGACAGTAAACAACTTTTTTTCTGTGTCCTCAATTTCATAACCCTTTCTGTCAATTTCAATATTTCAGAGTCCAGTCTCAGGTATTTACTCCAGCAGCCGGAGTCCGACTCTGTGAAGCCTGGAGGCTCTGTTACTCTGAACTGCACGGTGCACACTGGAACCAATGACACAGAACAAAGTGTTTACTGGTTCAAAAAGGAGAATACAACAAACTCCAAACATGTTGGAACTATGTACATCCACACAAACGGCAGCAGTCAGTGTGTGCAGAGCCTGGGGTCCGAGTTTCCTGCGTGGAGCTGTGTGCACAGTTTATCAAAGCAGAATGTAAGCCTGTCTGACGCTGGGACGTATTACTGTGCTGTGGCTTTATGTGGAGAGATAATCTTCGGGAAAGGAACAAGACTGGAGGTTGGAGGTGAGCGCCATTGAAAAAAAATATTAATCAAAGCCATTTCTTTTTACATTTTTTATTATTTTATGTTTTACAGAGAAACGGCAAGACATCTTCCCTCTCTTGGTGCATTGTGTGGTTGCAGCTCTGATTGTGTCTGTTATCTTGAACATCATCGTAATCGGTATCCTCTGCAAAGTGTCAAGGAGAGAAAACCTTCCTTCTGGAGGTACATTTTATTATTATTCAGTTTTTCATTTTGTCTGTTGTCAGAAAAAAAAGAGGAAAGATTTTTGCTGAATATCTAAAATGACTTAAGTATATTTTCTTAGTTTTATCCAGCCACGCAGATATTTTTGGTGTTTTCCCTGGTTTTGAGGTATCCGTTTTGAGGCATTTGTCTCTAAGAATTGTATTTGTGTTGTTCATAGCATTTAAAAATAACGTATCTATTTTTCAACTAGTTCAATAGTAATACTGTCAATTTGTAGGGGTACAAGAAAAAAAAGTTAGTTAAATATATTTTTTTCAGAAATAATGTAAAATTGTCATTGGATAATCCACACACCTCATCATTTAGGTTAAGGGTCCAATTAATTACATTGTTTGGAATGTAATGACTATAACATTTGATTTTTTTATGATAGGGGTGTCTCCCCCCCACACTTCGGTCGCAGAATACACTCCTAACATTGAGGTAAGCTCTAAGATCTTCCAAACATTGATCATATTTCATTATAAACCGCCACATTTCATAACTATAAAGGTACAGTATCTGTTTTCTATAATTGAGTTCCTTATTGTCAACAGAATCAGGAATCTAAAGATTTGGAGTACGAAGCTTTGGATTTCAAAACGATGCGAAGCAAGAGCAAAAGAAAGAGAAGCACAGAGGATGAGACGGTTTACTCTACAGTAAGACTGTCAGACCTAAAGTGACCACACTTTCTACACCTTTCACCGACTCCTGCCATCATGGATTTTATTACATTTTACAAGATCAACTTTTGTGTTTTAAACATTTTTTAAATCCTGTTTATTCATTACTGTGAAGTTTAAAGTGTCCTCATAACCCTAACCTATATCCCTAGCCCTCTTATATGTATCAGGAATTAAAATGAAATAAGTAAAAATATCATTATTTTCTTTTTTAAATGCAGTGGATTCAATTGTTTTCTTTATTTTCTCTTTTTCTAAATAAACGTTTTTATTACCACTTTACTTGTATGCATTTGATATTGTATAACCATTGATGGGAAAATACTGAATGTGCTCTTCTAATATCAGAGTAGTACATGATAACCAAGGCCCTACGTAACTGTGTACGTAACCGGATGTATGATTACCTAGAAGAGCGTCAGGACTGTTTTAGGCATATGATAGCTATGTGATTAACATGATGATTCAGCCTCTATGGAGATAGACATATGACTGACATGTGTATTGCTTACGCAGGACTTAACTAATCAGAAATAAGGCTCAGTATACTGCTTTGAACCAGTATACCTCCATCGGGTGACTGTAACACTCTTGTATATAAGCATCTGAAGGACACTGTTCTGGGTACTATTTGTCCCACGCAGCCCTGTGTGTGATGACTACTTCCATTCTTGCAAGGATAATAAATACATGTATCCTGATATTGAAGACCAAGCAGGTGAAGAGTGATATTTTTCTAACAACCATAATAGTTGGTCTTCCATGACTTGAGTTGGTCTTACCCTGTTTAAATCTCTGAATAAAGAGGTATCCAAAAAAATGAAGCATTGCATTTTCATAAAGTAAGGATGCTCAAAAGAGAAAAACATGTACAGTCAATGTGAAACAACATTGACTGTCGGAAATACTGAAACTTTAAGACCCAGTTGTATTTCTTTCAGAATTTGAAAAGCTCCAGAGTGACAGAAGACATTATCCAACTTTTTCCCCAGATGTTTTTACATTTTAACTAAACTCGGTGATTCCACATTTAAATTCAACATTAGGCCTGTTGCTTCATTTCAGTATGATGTATGCAGTTAAGCTTTTGGTCAGAAGGGAGCAGTATTCCTCCTACTGTATGATTCTTACACTGTTCCACCATTTTGCTTACATGGTCAAACAACAGTTACAGATCGGCGTGACCACAAGATGGATAAGATCTGAAAGTTATTTAAAGTGCACACACCACAAAGAAGATTTGTGTGTGTTCCCCCCACAGACTGATATATTTAGAGGTATTGTTGTCGTAACCAGACATACTTTTTGTTTGGACCCAGTGCACCATATTTAACATGACAGCAACACGTTGAGTCACTATGCAATCAGAAATCCTCACTTTAATGATGTTTAGAAGATAAGATTGGTCAAAATAAACATTTCGTTTTGAATTTCAGCTGCCAAATGTCCTCAAGCTTTTAATTATCTAACTATGCATAATTATTATTTATCATATTATAATGACTAAGTTTAGAACTGTTGTAGAAGTTTTCCGTTTTGTCCAACCTTTGACTTTTTTGTCTCAAACACTCATATATTTAGTCATGTGTTTCTCAGTACTGCTACTCACTGAGAAAAAAGAGAAGAAAGGAAAAGAAAGTTCCCGCTCTGGTCAGCTCGCTCACATCGAGTTCAATGTAAGTGGTTTTGTTGCCCTCCCCCCCCGACAAGAAATGTGGTTGTATTCCCAATGACGCCTTTACTTCTTACTTCTCATGTACTAAAAGCCAATACTTACAGCCGCAGTTCATACAAATAAATAGATACAGATGAAAAGGCGCTGGTACATCTAACTCAAAGGTTAGATGTACCAGGTTGGTCGCCTTTACTTTCTCTTTTCTACAAACACGTGTTCTTTTATTCTAACTAAAGGTTGTCTTGGTGTCTTTGCTTTTGATATATATTTTTGATAAATATAAAGAAATATACATTCAATGTGTATATAGTCAAATACCACTTTAAACAGTGCATAAGTACAAAGGAAGTATGTACCCAACTGACCTGGTTTACTTTTAATGCCAGTATTGAAGTGGTGGAAAATGGAAGTATTGCCACACAATGCATTGGCTGCCCAATGTGGTGCTTTAGTAAACAGCTCATATTGTTTCTGACCTATTTCAAGAGTTACAACAAACAAACAAATAAATGTAACTCTAAATAGATAGTATGAAATTATACTTGGTTTGAATGTGTTGTAATGAACTACTTGACCAAATGCATGAAAGGTTACTCTTCTAGAGTAAGTTCATCAGAAGGAATCCTAAATTCCTTCAGCACAAACCCACAACAGGACTGAGCACTTAACTCCAAATGACAAAGAAATGCAATGAAGACTGAAGAGTTTGACAAGCTCAACCTTCCAAAACCACGTTGAACAATTAATCTCAATAAAGCAGTTCCACCTAGTGTTGCTTGTACTAAATAAGTGATATTAACTTTAAGATGTTTAAAAAACACTGTTGCTTCCTCTTTTCATTGTTGCCACATGGTCTGACTCAGATTCTGTTGAAATAAAAATGGGAGGGTCTATTTTCCATTCCAGCTTGACTTGTTTGTGAAAAATTAGGCCGTCACTTTGCATAACTCAGGAAGCGAGTTGGTGCATTGAGACCACAATCATCAAAAGGACATTTCAGTCACACGCAGAGAGGCTGCTTTGGTAGATCGACTGCAGCAGTTGACAGTGCCGTTCATCTCCCATTCTATTGTGTATTCCTTGGATAGTCTATTGATCTTTATCTTTTCTACTGTACGATTCTCAGGCTGGGGGTGGGGGCGCCAGCTAAAATCTCACTTAGGGCGACAAATTGTCTAGAGTCGGCCCTGCATCTTTCAGTCTAAAATGGCAGGAAATTAGTACAACTGTTTATCTTACGCTAGCCAGCATAACACTTTCTATAGAATGAACACAGCTATAAGCCAGAGACTCAGCTGTTGAAACACATGTACAAAATCTAGTGGGAACCGATGCTAATGTTCCAAAGCTAGGCTAACTAGCTTTGACTTTCTGAGTACAATGCATACTTAAAGACATAATGACTGCTTCTTTAAGTAAATCACTGATAGTTTTTTGTTTCGAAAATAACGAGACAGTCCAATATAAAATAGGAATAATTCCTCAGTTTTACCATGTTCCCATGTGCAGCAGATGCTAATGGAAAGCATGGGGTGGTACACATATTTTTAAAACTTGACTTCCCAATTAACACATCATCGCCTTTGAATAAATAAAAGAAATTAGAGGGCCAAAATGCAACATGGAATTATATATAATTTGCTATCAGAAACACAAAAACAAGTACATAGACAGTGGCTCGGAGCATCTTGTTGCAAGTCTTCATGTGTGGTTTCCTCTAAATAAGATTTGAGATAATGGGTACGTAGGCTATTGTCCCATTAATAAAAGTTATTGCCAAATCTGACCAGGCCTCACTGGCATGATGGGTACAACTAAAAATATCAACCTATAACCACAGCCATTAACTGTAATCATTCAACATTAACTTTAAAGTAGCACTAAAATGGGTTAAACCACCTCCCACACACTGCCTTTCAACTTCCTTAACAACACACATCCCCTAAATCTAATCTTGAAAGAAATCATACAAAGCGTAAAACTTTTACGCTTTGTATGATTTCTTGTTCAATTTAGATAATGCTTTTACGGTAAAAGCATTATCTAAATTGAACAAATATAATGACATGGCTGAAAATTACAGAGTATTGCTCCAAATAACCTCAAAACACAGTGCATGTTGTGAAAAGAACACAACACCAAACTCCACACATACATTTGAAAATAAATGATATTTTATGTTACATAGTTGCAGGACAGTAAATGTTTTCACATTTACTGTCCTGCAACAACGATTCGCACACCTATAGCCACCTGATCGGAACGTTTTACAAAAGAACAAACCAGTGAGTTCAGCCAATCACAAACAGCCTTCGTCTCCTATAAGAGTAAAGAGAGCATCCGTTAACACACAGGACATAAACTGCAGAGCTTCAGGGAAGATGCTACTTTGGATTTTTCTTGTGCTTCTTGGTGAAATCTGTGAGTCTTTACAACCTTTTTGACTTCTTCCGTGTGCATGAATTTAATTTGGATTGAAAAAGGACAGATTAATAATACTTTTATGCATTTCTCTTATGCAGGTCAGGTGCCAGCTGTAGGAAAAAACTCAAGTATATCTCAGGATAGTGGGATCATAACAGCTAAGGTTGGGCAGAAAGTGACTTTGAAATGTAATTGCAAGGACGAATCTGTAACTTACCTTTCCTGGTACCAGCAAATCTTTGGAGGTAAACCTGTCATCATATCAACTCGAATGCGGAACTCAGATGCTACCATCTCCCCCGGGTATGAAGAAAGGTTTGAAGTCTTTGAAAAGGGCAACAACGATCTCACAATTAAAGATCTTCGCCTGTTGGATTCAGCAACTTATTACTGTGGGGTTTTAGTTTTCAACGTAATTGAATTCGGAAAAGGAGCTTTCCTTCATGTCAAAGCATCGAAGTCCAACATCAACGCGGTCGTCCATCAGCCGGCGTTGGAGCCACTTCGGGCGGGAGACTCTGTGAATTTGAGCTGTTCAGTGTATGCTACAGAATGTGAAAGGGACCAGAGCCTCTACTGGTTCAGACATGGTGCGGCTCAGCCTGCAATCGTGTATCCCAGTGCCGGACAGTGTGAACATATCCTTAAAGGAGGGACTGGCTTGAGAAATTGCACTTTAAAACTGGCTTTAAAGTCTGTGAGCTCTCCGTATGCAGGGATGTATTACTGTGCGCTGGCCTCCTGTGGGGAGATCGTGTTTGGAAATGGAACCAGAGTGGAGATCTTAAGTAAGTGATTCAAACTTATATTGCATATTTTGCAAAGAATATTGCCATTTTATATTCTATACCAAAATAGATATACAAAAAAAGGTATATGACATGTTTTCTTCACAATATGTGTTAGGAGATTCAACCAATCAACGATTTCTCCTGGTGTATTGCCTCAGTTTGGCATTGGCTGTTTCCATTATTGTGATCCTCGCCTTGGCTTACATTATGTACAAATTGAAACAAAAGTCTTTCACCGTCTGCAAAGGTAGGACTTTCAGAATAAAAGCTCTCAAACATTTTTAGCTGATTTGACCTAGCTTGATCAGTTGTGTATTTTTGATTTTCAGGAACTGTTTCTCATCAGGCGTGTTCAGCTTCTGATACTGTGGTAGGTGAACTTTAAAACTGAAGCCAAACATCTACTTTCTTCTAGGACTATATTTCACACATCATTTGTATTTTTTGTCACTAACAGAGCCAAGATGCAGACATTCTCCATTATGCTGCTCTGAGTCTGAACCGATCCAGAGAACGACCTCACCATGAAGACAACGTGGAAAGTGTCTGTGTCTACTCTAGAGTAAAGAGCAGGAAAATTTGAAGTACAAAACGATCTATTCTTCCTGTCAATCCATCGCAAGAGAACTACACTTGACTATGTTCAGTATTAAATCATGTTGAATGAATTGAACATGTGAATTATGTTCTAAGATACCATTTGCCAAGACTATAAATCCCTTTACAGAAATATACAAAGCAAGCTCATAGTCTATTAATATCTTCCTTTGCCAGAAACAGAAGCATTGGTTGCACCTTTCAATCTAAAGCCGCCCTCTTCGTTTACTTTTCACTCCTGCGGTAAAGTTGGTGTGAACAACAGAGTAGAAGTTTCCATCAGTGGAAACAACAGTTCTAGCAGCGCATGAGCACAGGAAGACTGGCCTTTGTGCAACTAGGGTTAGGGTTAACACCAATGACTTATCAAAGATTATGTTAAAGAATTTTCACATACCTATAACTCCAACGGTCCTGATATATTTCTTAGCTCATGTCAAGTCTGGTTTGATTGAAGCTTTCAAGTCATTCTATTAAGCTTAGTTTTAGTCATCGGTCACAGCTAAGTTTCACAGTTTCATTTCCCCAAAAGTCATCTGCCCAAGTTTGACCCCAAGACAGGCTTTTCTAGGAAATTTGTCAAAAATGTAATTTCCAGAACTCTTGTCGTTGATAGAGATACAAAAACATCGGTATTCTCAGGTAAAAATACTAAATAACAACATTTTCTTTTTCCCATTTGGCTGGGCAATATGGCTCCAAATACAAAGAGGATATTATGTAATACATTATATGCAAGATATATGATAGTGTCAGTCTGGATACAATGAACCGTATGTGAAATTGCAAACAATAAATAAAGAGCATCATAAATGAAAGTAAGAATACTTGAGTAAATGATATCTTTACAGGTTCAAATGACCTTATTAGCATTTTCCATGTTTCAATTAAAGCATATTGTGTCTTTATCTCTACCAATGATATCACAAATGTCTGGACAAAATAAATAAGACGTTACTTTCAGCTAAAATCTACGTTTACATTTTTGGCTAAAATGTGTCTTTTGGAATATTACTGGTTTTATCTGATGAAAACACGTCTAACACTAGAGAGAACGGTCAAGAACTAACAGGCTCGATGCATCAAACAGTAATGGAAAGTCAAGAGGATGCTGTCTGATCCGAGTCCCTCCTCTTCACAACCTCAAACCACATCCATTTTGCACATTCTCATCTTAAGATAGTCTACTTATCTATTAAGATTACACTCTTCCTAAATATAACAAATTCATTTTGTGTCCAATTTCCAAAGATATCTCGGAAAACACGCTAAATGTTTTCAAATGAGTTTAGATCTTCATGAAAAATCGTTCTCACAGACTACATTAACACTTTAGGGGAAGCTGACCATGTGATCATCAAGCGTCATCTCTGGCTATGTTTGGTTAGCCAATCAAATGAATGTAAAGATGTACCTTGCAAACGACCAATTAAAACCGTTCCTTCAGCTACGGTTAAGCCAGGTCCCTTTGAAGTGACTGAGGTGACATATTTCCACTCTCATACACAACCAACATCACTGATGTCTGTAGCGAGTGAGAAACAGAAAGAAGATTGGCACGCATGTCAAATGGATATTTACCAAAGTTAATGCTAAATGTAAAAACGCCACTGTGAAATGTTCCCCTTTAGTGTTTGGCATGTGGTTACTTTGTAAATCAGAAGCTCATAAAACTCTCAGTAAGAGTATGTCAAAGTCAATTAGACACAATTGTTACAGCTCCTTCAAGGTGTGGGAGCAAACAGCATGACAACATGTGATTTATAAAAGACACGCTGAATGTGTGCCCACTCTAAGCGTATTCATGATGCCAGTATACTTCCCAGGTTGTTTACTGTAAATGCGCCGATTTCACTGCACATACCAAGACGTGCAAGAATCTTTTTTTAGCCTTGTGTGGTCACCAATCAAACACGAGCTCTCAGTATACCCTGGTCGTGCATTTCTCTAAGACCCTATGCTTGCTTTGTCTTTGTGGTTTCGAACAGGAAGTCTCTGCAGTGTGTTCATGCACAGCATCCGCACTAAAGCCCAGACCCATTTTCAGAAGATCAGAGGATTGTTTAAGAAATCAAACTAATAAGTCATTTGATAAAGTGTACTACCAATACTCTTAACAAATGTCCAATGATAATTTAAAAATCAGCCCGGCATGTCTGACAGACAGTTTTGCACAAAAAAAAGAGGCATTCCATTTAAAAACATTAAACCAAAAGTGGCCATAATATTTGTGATGGGAAGGAATAGCGAATAGTTATGAATATAAGTTACTGTTACCATCATCCTTTTGGGATAAACAATTCATATTGCTTACTCTTATAACAATTGTTTAAGTCACATGTTTAATTGCATAAATTATGGGTATAATAGAAAACCCAACATTAATACTTTATACAGAGCCATAGCAATCGATGATATAAAGTAAAATAAGTGCGATTATGGAGATTGATTGCAAGTACGGAATGAAAACTAGAAATCAGATGAGTGGAAAATGTCATAAGAAATCATGGATCTGTCTAATGCAGGGGTCACCAAACTACGGCCCGGGGGCCGGATCCGGCCCGCCACCCCCCTTTGACCGGCCCCCACCCCCTCTGCCCCCCACTACTTGAACCGGCCCTATGAGGCAAATCCCCAAAAGTCGTCATGGCTTATTTTTTTTAAATAGATTTTTGGAAATAATTAAGGGAATAAACATAAAGCACAAGACAAACAGTGGCGTTTTCTCCTGGAGGCCAAGGGAAGCCAGGCTTCCCCTGTTTTTTCGGATTGTAGTTATAATTTTAATAAATAAATAAAAACACTTCGTTTAGTTTCGGAAATTCATTGTTGTGTGTTGCTGCCGGCCCGTCTCTCCCCCATTCTCATTGAGTATTTTACAAATATTGAAACAGCGCCCCTCTAGATGTTATGGTGAAACAGTAGATTGCACTCTCTGTTGCGAGAGGAGGCCAGCCGAAATTTGCTTCCCTTGGTGAAAAAAAATGGAGGGATTGACCAATCAGATGAGGCTCACGTCATGTCCCTGCCAACCTGTGATTGGTCAGGGCCATGCCAAGGGAAGCCAGAGGCGGCTGGCTTCCCTTGCCTCACAATCCAATCAAATCGCATCAATTTAGTGGTGCAGTGACGCGTCCCAAAAAGCGGAAGTAAGCTGCGCTCGGTTTCCCTCGACAAAAAAGCAATGGGATTTCTCCATAGGATTTTGGAAAATATCTCGAAAAAAGGTCAGTGGAAAACGAACCTGTTAGGTAAATGCACGTTTTGTTCAGTCGGATAATATCCACATGTCTACCCTACTTTTATAATTTTCGAATGATAAATCTAATCGATAGAAGATAGATAGCGTCACTGCACCACTTACACCGCCGTTAGAAAGTAGCAAGCAACTGAAGCAAGTGCAATTATGGAGGGTGGAGATTTGGAGTATTTAATCAAAAATAATTGGACTAAACTTCCGCTGCAGCAGCAACAACAAATACAATCTGATGACAGGCCAATGCCCAAACTGGAGCCGTTTACAGCGAGGAACAAAGGAGCGAACCGGACGTAAAACGTTAAAGGTCTCCTGATTTAGTTTGTGAATGAATGCTTATTAGAGTTTCGGCTGGAGAGTGCGTGCGGACCTGTCGGTCAGATAACAGGCGTGTGTAAGTCCTGCATCTGTATGATACAAATGTGTGTAAAATGATACCGGGCGCTGTAATCACTCATCTGGTTACGTTATTACATTGACCACCACACCCCCCCCCCCCACCCCAAAAGAAAGGACGTATTATTGGCTTCCCCTAATTTTTTCCCCACGCCACGCTACTGAAGACAAAGGGACATGACAACTCTAACATAAAGAATAAACTTTCACTATAAGTTTCTTAGACATGACAGTACACCCCCCCTTCTAGGGACGTCTCCTGACGGCCCAGGCTCCTCAGTTGAGGCGGTCAAAATCCTCAATGAGGCTTTTATCTATGATGAAGCGGGAAGGAATCCATGCCCGCTCCTCAGGACCATAACCCTTCCAGTCAACCAGTAGCTGTCGCCCTGTACCCCTTTTCCGACTAGCCAATAGTGTCTTGACTGTGTAAACCGGACCTCCATCGATCATCCGGGGGAGCGGGGGGGGGGGGGGGGGGGGGTTTGGCGGTGGGAACCATAGCGCTCTCCTTCAATGGTTTTAGTTTCCCTACATGGAAGGTGGGATGTACCTTCATGGCCCTGGGAAGCCGTAGTCTCACTGAAACCGGGTTGATGACCTTGGTGGTGGGAAAAGGACCCACAAACCGGGGAGCCAATTTACGGGAGAGTACGTGGAGGGGAAGGTCTCGTGTAGAAAGCCAGACTTTTTGGCCTGGCTGGTATACAGGGGCTGGTCGGCGTTTTCGGTCTGCTGCTCTTTTAACCAGTTGTGAATTGACCGCGCATAATCATAACCTCTGCAGCGCATTAATCTGCTGCTGAGCGTGCCACATTCGAAATGGCTGAGGTGAAGCTCTCTCGCGGAGAATACAGCATTTTCAATAACACTTCCTCAAGAGCGAAATCCAACGTCTGGGAGGCTTTTTGTGTCATCCTAGATGGAGAAAATAACCAACATCCCCTGCTTTTTGAGACAAATATGCAACTGCGTGTGTTAATAATTGCACGTTTTCACTGCTCATAGCCTATAGCAGGGGTGTCAAATTCAAACTTACTGAGGGCCATTCTGACGGTTGTAAATAAAATCAGGGGCCATGACATTCATTACAGTGATTCTTGTTATGGTTACAATTCATATACATGACTCAGAGATAACGCCAATGCAGCCAAACTGGCGTGTTTATTCACAATCAAACCAAACACATGACTGGCGAGAACCTGCCAGGAGAGGGCACATGGATGACAGGACCATAACAAATATGTTTAGAACTAGGCTAGCATGTGGATTAAATAAAATACAAATCGTGTGTTCCCCCTTCATATTTGTGGATAATTCTTTATATCAGCAAAATAAGATGAAAGTGCTGTCAATAGCATCAAGTGCAAAACCAATGCTGTTTTTAAAGATAATAATAATTTTAAAAAAAAGAGAAGTGCACAATTAAACAAACTACATTAGCAGTCTAGCCTACAGTAGGTTCAGTTTATAACAAAATAGTTCACAATTAAACAAAACCATTAGGACT
Organism: Notothenia rossii; assembly: GCF_949606895.1. Classification (NCBI taxonomy): domain Eukaryota; kingdom Metazoa; phylum Chordata; class Actinopteri; order Perciformes; family Nototheniidae; genus Notothenia; species Notothenia rossii. Next base: position 24,693,754 of record NC_136901.1, on the reverse strand, counting down.
ACTACTGTATCTTTCAACACAACAAATGTTTTCTGTGATAACAGAATAGTCAGTGCAACAAGGCCTATCTGAAATGCATTGTAGTTGAACTTTTACCAGACACTGTGCACCTTTTCTTACAGATGATCTCATCTATTCTAGGCTTAATGTCCTTTGCTGTGGCCACTTTCAATACCGACGTCAGATGCTGGTCAGTGATCCGGGATCTGTGGGATGTCTTATTCAAGTTCATTATAGAGAACATCTGTTCGCACGAGTAAGTGCTCCCGAACATGGACATGATGTGTGCAGCATGAAGACGCAACTCTGGCACAGATTCAGGGAGGAGAGGTGCAAACTCAGCAGCCCCGACTGACTGGTACTGGGTCTTCAGAGCGCTGTTACATTGCAGTTCAATGAGTTCCAATTGCAGGTGCTCAGGGGCAGTGTCGACATCAATTGCAAAAGGATTTGCGAATAGGTCAATGTTGAATTTCTGTGATTCAAAATCAGCAAACCTCCTGCTGAATTCCTCTTTGAGTGTGTTCAGTTTGTCAGCATACACTTGGGTCGGGAGTGGAATGGTGACGGTGGCGCTTATTGTTTGACAGGTAGGAAAGTGGGTCAAATTAGCTCTACGCATCTGCCCCTCCCACAGACGCAGTTTCAGTTCAAATGCCTTCACGGAGTCCCGCATCTCTGTGATCAGCTGCTTTCTTCCCTGGAGTTTCACATTCAGTGAATTGAGGTGCTCAGTAATGTCACACATAAACGCCAAGTCGCCCAGCCACTTTTCATCCTCAAGCTCTGGGACGGGCCTCTGTTTGCTTTCCATGAAACGAGCGATCTCAGTGCGGGTGTCGTAAAACCTCCTCAGCACTTTCCCCCGACTCAACCAGCGCACCTCTGTGATAGGGCAGATCCTCTTGCACGGAATTCTCCTCCTCTAAAAGAGCCCTAAACTGCCGATGATTCAAGCCCCGTGCACGAATAAAGTTCACAGTTTTAGTCACAACAGTCATGACATGTTCCATGCCCAACAACTTACCGCAGAGGGCTTCTTGGTGGATGATGCAGTGGTAAACTACCAAGTTTTCTCCTGTGTCCCCCATCGCCTTTCGGGTCAAACCAACCAAACCCCGAACTTCCCCGCACATCGCCGGTGCACCATCCGTTGTCAGTCCAACAAGTTTAATCCAGGGTAGCTCCATCTTGTTCACGCTCTGCTCCACTTGGGTGAAAATATCCTTTCCCGTTGTTGTCCCGTGAATCGGTTTCACGTCTAAAAGTTCCTCAGTGACGGACAGCTGACTGTCAACCCCGCGGATGAATATGGACAGCTGGGCTGTGTCCGTCCTGTCTGTACTCTCATCTACAGCTAGTGAATATGAATAAAGTCCTTGGCTTTTGTTTTTAGCTGGCTCTCTACATCGGAGGCCAGTTCATCAACGCGACTAGCCACAATATTACGGGACAGGCTGATGTTTGAAAATGCCTGCTTCTTGTCAGGGCATACAACGCTGCACACTTTTTCAAGGCAGTCTTTAATAAACTCTCCCTCGCTAAACGGCTTGCTAGCCTTTGCGATTTCCTCTGCAATAATAAAACTTGCCTTGGTAGCAGCCTCACTTTCACTACTGATGCGGGTGAACATGCTTTGCTGATGTTGAAGGTTGCGTTTCAAGTCTTTGGCTTTCTGCAGCCGCTGCTCCATGGACATGTTAGCATATTGCTCGCCATGTTTCGTTTCGAAGTGTCTGCGGATGTTATACTCTTTGAACACTGCCAGCGACTCTTGACATACGAGACACACTGGCTTTTATTTTAATTCACAAAACAGTTATTCAGCTTCCCACCTCTCCTGAAAATGTCGATAATCTTTGTCTACTTTTTGTTTTTTCGCCATCGTTTGTTTATGCTAGCTTTCAATCTCCTTTGCAAAGCGTACCTTCAGAGAAGGTTACTCGGCCGTTACTGACGTAGTGAGACGTGCGACAGCGCCCTCTTGTGTTTCAGCGTTGCATTGTCACAGACACAAGCTCGCGGGCCACATTAAATTGATGACCAGGATTGACAGGAGGGCCAGATTCAATATTGCAGAGGGCCATGTTTGGCCCGCGGGCCTTGTTATTGACACATGTGGCCTATAGGCTATGCGGGTTCGGGTCGGGTTGCGGATCTTGTGCCGACGGGTCGGGTCGGGTTGCGGAACTAATTGGCAATATGTGCGGTTAGCGGGGCAGGTTTGGTATTGCACGTCGCGGGTGCGGGGCGGGAGCGGGTCTTGAAAATCAGACCCGTGCAGGACTCTGATACACGGACCATATTACTTCCAGAACACGTTACGCATTTCCGATATGATTTCAAGTCCGCGGCAAATCTGGATCAGCTCCATTACCCCCATTTTTAGAGATGTGGGTAAGGAGGAAAAGGGAAAGGGTTATATTTTCTGACACTTTGTGAGTCTCCTCTCACACGAGGGACACATATTTATGTATAAAAGACATCAAAAAGTTCATTTTGCATATTATGTGATTATAAAAAAGCAGGTAAAAGTAGAGCAGAGACTCTTTTTCTGCTTCAAAGGGATGTCACAGTGGGTTGCTCTGGTTCAAAAGTCACGACTGACCTTTTTTTGTAGTATCTATCTTAGTGCAGCAGCCTTTGTGATTTTAGCAGGATGTAAGGGTGTTCTTACATAGATGCTCCTTAATCCAAATACCACTTGCAGTGCCATTACATGAGAAGAATATTTATCAGGTCAGATTTAACAATACTTAAACTACAAATATTTTTGTTCTTAATTTTTTTGTTTGGAATATTGCTGAATATAGGTATTTAAAAGTGTTTGAATCCTTTATTCTCGGATAAAGGCATGGTAAAAATCAATTCCTACTTTTTCACAGCAAAATGATCCTTAAAGAGCCAGCCTCCCAACAACTGTTGTGCAATGAAATATTGGGCTACTAGTAATCTCGAACCGTCAGTTTACCGTTCCGATAAATATCAAAAATTTCGAACATCTCGGGAGAAATCCCTTCGACTCATTTTGAAGTTTTGGGGGAAGCCGGAAGTGACGTCAATGTTCACTGTGCGGCGAGAGAGCCAAACACGGGCAAAGTGTGTTGTCATGCGTAGAAATGGTGAATTACTGAGTTTAGGCACGTTAATGGCGTTTTAATGAAGTTGACTACAGTATATTCATATTTGTCAGTGCTTTCATGTCAATTCGGCGAACAAACATAAATGATCGTGGTGAAGATGATGATTAAATTAGGATTACAAATCGGTAGTGAGAGCTGCTGAATTTCCTCCCGTTGGATGTGATATAAAAACAAATCGATTATTTTTGTAGTTGTAAACTCAAGTGGATTAAACTACATCTATTAGTGCTTTCAAGCCAATTCGACGAACATATGATACATTAAATGATCGTGAGGATGATGATTAAAAATCGTTTGTTAGAGCCGGTCTGCATTTCCTGATGAAAAAACAAACCGAAGTGGGCCGGTCAGATAAGTCACTAGCACATCCCCCACTCCCCCCGTTGACAATTTACTAGCGGTACCGAAGTGGGCCGGTCGAGAGTCCCGGGATGATTTTTAATCCCAGTCCACCACTGGCTACATGACCGAATTGTCGCCCATATTGACGCACCTAATTCATAAACTTCTAACAGATAAAACATAAACCGATCCTTCAGCCTCATATGAGCTCTCAGACACGTTCAAAATTAAACTGTCATCGCTGTCTGAGCTTGCTGCTGTGTGCGCCATCATGCGTTTACATGCAGATGCTGGGATCCTGAACGGTGCAACTGGAGCTCTTGGCCACGTCACACATAATTCAGCGGGATTTGAAGAATCCCCAAGAAGATCCAGAATATGTTCAACATTGAAGGGCAGATTAATGGTTATCAAAGTACAAATATCCCAAATCAGTTCGGTAACGGTTTCAAGGGGACAATATTTACTCAAATTGATGGGTTTGGAATGGATCAGAGGTTGCGTTAACCGAATATTTTCCGTCTATGACGGATGTTTTTTAACAATGACGGACAAATCTGAAAGCAGTCCGTCATCTTGACAGATTACAACAAACTCGGAACAGCGCCAAAGTTTCCCTGCAGCGAGGCTCCGGTGTTATGCCTTGTTATTTATGCCCTCCAAAAAGGAAATTATGCCGTTTCCAAACCTAACTGTGCCGTACAAATCATTGAAATGTCTGTGAGTTTTGGCTTTACGCTGTGCACACTCCCGCGAGGTGCAGCAGCCATGCATAACACGGCACATGTGATCTTTCCCCCCCCGTTGACAGTTCACGAGCATGCTGCTTCTCCCCCCCCCCTCCTCAGAGTTGTGTAAAGGCCGATGGGTAATTCTGGATTTTGACGGAAGTTTTACGATCCTGTCCTTCAAAATGACGGGCAGCGAAAAAGTCTAGCACAACCTCTGGTTTGGATGATGGGGGAAACCCGTGTCACAGGCTCTTTAAGACCTTGGCGATTAGTAATAGACCTACTGTAGAAACTGTTTTTCTTTTTAGAAACACTTCAATAAACCCGGAATGATTTACATTAGAATATTTAAACATTGTTTTATTGACTAGCCAAAGCATATTTTCCACATACTTATGACCATTTAGACACAGTGACAGTAGATGAGAATAATTTGGCAACTTGACACTGACATATGCATACACATTTTATGACAGTTTATTCTCCCTACTTTTAAATATAGCACAAGATAAAGAGCCATGATGTTCTTCATTCAACTTTCACCAAGTGAATCCTCTCAAGAACTAAACTTGATACTATAGATGGCAGTGAACATGTGAACAAGTTTTTTTTAAGTAGGATGTACAATGTCACTTCAGGCTGGCCAATCAAACGCAGTCTTGTGTCTTAAGAGTGGAGAGAGTATCGAGATCATTTTCACTCAACTCAAGACTTCGAACAAGATGACGTCTCCAAAGTTGGTCTTTTATCTGACATATCTGTTCTTGGGAACAATCGGTGAGTTGTATTTTTTTTTAATACTGCTTTTCCTTTTCAGCTACTTTCATGGAAATGCTTTCAATATCAAACTTCTGTACTTGCTGAATACATCCATTCATTGGATATTTCTTTTGACTCTTATTTCAGCTCAGACGACTGATCGGAAAATATCCTCAAGTGTTCCTCAAGAGAAACGTTTTATATCTGCTGATGTTGGAGTAAATGTGACTTTGCCATGCAACAATGAAGATGATGATACAAATCGGCTTTACTGGTTCAAACAAACTCTGGGAGAGAAACCAAGGCTCATCTAATCCTTCTATCCTTATAATGCAAGACCCACTTTTTATGATGCATTCAAAAACAAGTCACGCTTCACACTTGATCACGGAAAAAGTACAAATCACCTGACGATTTTACATTTGCAAATTTCAGACTCAGCTACTTACTACTGTGCATTTACCAATCGATATGAGGTGAATTTTGCCGAAGGCACTACAATCAGTGTCAAAGGTTCAGGTTTAAACCCCCCACCTTCGGTCCATCAGTCAGCATCTGAGATCATCCAGCCAGGAGGCTCTGTGACTCTGAACTGTACAGTACACACTGGCAGCTGTGATGGAGAACACAGTGTTTACTGGTTCAAAAACTCTGAGGACTCTCCAGGACTCCTTTACACCCGTGGAGGCAGTCAGTGTGAGAGGAAACCCAACACACAAACACACACCTGTGTGTACAACCTGCCAATGGAGAGCCTGAATCCTTCTCATGCTGGGACCTACTACTGTGCTGTTGCCTCATGTGGACACATACTGTTTGGAAATGGGACCAAGCTGGACTTTGAAGGTAAGCAAATCTCTAAATTATTTAATGAAAAGCAAGTAATGTATAATTTCCAATCACACACTTTAAACACAAAGATAACACTCCGTTTTTGGTGTTTACTCTCTACAGATGAGGTCGACTCTCTTGTGTATTTCTTGAGTGGAGCTTTAGCATTCAACTCCATTCTGGTCGTTTTACTGGCTTTCTTAGTGTGCAAGATGAAAAAGAGAAACAACCGCCAATCAACGGGTAACTTGTGATTATTGTATATGTCCGAAAGATTGTTTGCAACCAAAGAAGCGTGTTGATAAATACAAATTCTGTCTTTCGAATGTCTTTCCAGAGTCTGAAGCAAGATTATCAACTCCCTCTACAGCAAATGCAGAGGTATCATTTATCTAAATAAGTTAAATGTTTTAATCAGATACATTTTTACTCCTGTTCAATATCTTTATTCATTTCTATATATTGTGTTACCAGGGTTACCAGGATGCAGGCAGCCTCCATTATGCTGCTGTAAGTGTCAATGTGCCCAACAGATCAAGACGACAGAGGAACATCCCCAACGATGAATGTGTGTACTCTGGTGTCAAGCTGTAGAGACAAACCATGTTTCATTACTTTAGTCAAACAGAATTGGATTGGTGATGTTTGAAATGTAACATAGATTTTAAAGTAGATGTTTTAATGTTGTGCTTTATATGTTTGCTTATGTCTATTGTATTTAATCAGTATTCAAAACTGGCTAAAATATTAAATAGACACCTTGGTCTTGATACAATTCATTGTGTGCATGTGTTCACTCCCTCATAGTATTGTCTCTTTTTACAATCTTCCGACCCCTTTTTAATCATTTTAATGTAGTAAAAATATTAACATGTGTGCATTTTACAAGAGTAGCTCAGATGTTATGTCTCTGATCCACACTCTTGTGGAAATCTAATAGATAGAGTATAGCATATTTCTTAGGAGTTTAGTTGTATTGACAGACAAAACAGAGACTGACCAAAAACCAACGGTCTTTACTCCAAAGCAGGATTTGGGGTTAGGTAACTCGAGGGTTTTCAGTCCTACAACGCTGGTTCACTTCTTACCAGGACAGATTGCAATGATTACTTGCCTAAAACCTCACCTTCTGAGAAACCCTGGGTTGACTTACCAATTTGACAACCAAAGTAATAGGACAGCTTAGTGAGACACACGCATTGCTTATCGTTTTATAGATCTATTCTCATCCACCATCTTTGTTTGTGACGTAAAGAGTGTAAGAGTCATTTTTCTTAATCGGACACATTGGATGCAGTCAAAAACAATCGGAGTCTGATTCAGAGGGTTGCCTGTCAGTTCCGTTGTTATGTGTACTGAAACGAGAGCCGGTATAAATCCACGCGCGAAAACAAAATAAAAGTTGGAATACGTTCTTTTAGTGTCTTAAAAGTAGACTGAGGTATGGCAAATAAGTTTACTACAGCGGAGGCTTTGGAGCTGATTTTTCAAGGTAATGATGTCGATGAAAATTCAGACTAATCTGCTCAGCATGCCATGTGTGATTGTGGACAGGAACTGCCATGATATCATGTGCAGTCTTCAAAATTGGCAGGACAAAAAATGACAATTCCTCGCAAAATAACGCCCATGGACACTGCCCAAAAGAATGGGCATGACTAATTAACAGAATAAATTAGAATTTTCTAATCAGTTCTGATACAATGATAATAAATGTGCAATCTTCTGTATTGAATGTTTATTTCAATGTTATGGTTAGCAGTTCTTGTTAATGAAATAAGTAACAAATTCAAGTTCCGTTTTTTTATTTATGGGCAAATATCCCCTATTATAGTGTATATAAGTCTCTAATGAGTGAAATATCATTTGCTGAGGTTTTGCTGATTTCTTGATGTGTAAAACTTGATTACACTGTAAAGAAATTACAATTTATAAGGCAAAACACAAAAATATACATAAACGGAAATGTCCTATGTGGGTCCCAGAGGGTTAATCCAAAGACCACTTACAGAATATTTATCAGGTCAGATATAACAATACTTAAACTACAAATATGTTTTTAGTTCATGTTTTTTAGTTTGGAATATTGCTGAATATAGGTATTTAAAAGTATTTGAATCGTTTAATCTTGGATAAAGGCATGGTACAATCAATTCCTACTTTTTCACAGCAAAATTATCCTTAAGACCTTGGCCTTTAGTAATAGGCCTACTGTAGAAACTGTTTTTCTTTTTTGAAACACTTCACGAATCCCGAAATGATTTACGTTAGATTATTTCAACATTGTTTTATTGACTATCCAAGGCATATTTTCCACATACTTCTGACCCATGTAGACACAGGGACAGTATATGAGAATCATTTGGCAACTTGACACTGACATATGCATAAACATTTTATTACAGTATATTCTCCCTACTTTTAAATATAGCACAAGATAAAGTGCCATTATGTTCTTCATTTAACTTTCACCAAGTGAATCATTTCAAGAACTAAACTTGATACTATAGATGGCAGTGAACATGTGATCACATTTTTTTAAGTAGGATGTACCACCAATGTCACTTCAGGCTGGCCAATCAAACGCAGTCTTCTGTCTTAAGAGGGGAGAGAGTATCGAGATCATTTTCACTCAACTCAAGAATTCGAACAAGATGACGTCTCCAAAGACTCTTGAAATATTAAAAGGGTGTGCAAAATAGTCATTATATACAGTCTTTAATTAACTATTATTAGAGAATAACGAGTAATGAATATAATTTATAGGGATCCTATTAATATCTAATAATTCAATAACGTGCTTTAACCACCAGGTTATCAGCTCTGCACCGTTATGGTGTAAATACAGCCTATCTACCAATTGGATCAAATATAAAAGTTAGTCGAATTAATGTTGATACTGCGAGGAGACGTATTGTGTGAAAAGAAATGTAAGATGTTGTTTAATTGCTTATATATTTAAGATCCACGTCACGTTTTCAGTTTTGGCGGCAGTTCTTCCTGTTTGTCCAGAAGTCTTCTCATCAGGGCTCTATAAATAGAGAACTACGGCAGATTATGTCATATTTAATGCAGCCGAACCGTGTATTACAATGCCGTTATGTGATGACTTTCAAAGAGAAAAGCAAGCACACTCGGAATAAAGTATTATTATTTTTTTTTTAAATGTTTTCGGATTTCACATCTCATAAACCCCATTTCCCAGCGTGCATTGCGGCTAAACCATCCAATCAGCGAGCTGAGGATCTTTCCGGTATCCCAGATAGAAATGTTTGGTTCTAAAAACATTCTGAGAATGTTAGTCATTGTTCTAGGAAGGTTTTCAGCGGGAAGTTTTTGTTTTGTTTGTATACGTTCTTCTGAAAGGTAGGATAACGTTCCCTAAAAACATTCTTAAAATGTTTGGTGATAACATTGTTAGAACATTATGCCCTCCTATTCTTAAAACGTTTTCAGCAGACGCTTTTATTTTGGTTCCCAGAATGTTCTTCTGAAAGCTAGGATAACGTTCTCTAAAAACATTCTTAAAATGTTTTTGATAACATTGTTAGAACATTGTGCCTTACTGTTCTTAAAACATTTTCAGCTGCAAGTTAGATTTTTTATGTTGTCAGAATGTTATTATTTTAGAGAAGGATAACATTGTTTATGTTAAAAAAATTATGCAAATGTTCTGTGGTAACAATTTACTAAAATATGTTTACATTATTAGAACATAAAGACATAATATTCCTGTAATTGTTCAACTAAAAATTCCTGGGTAAGTGGACTGACCACTGTGGTCATTAGGATGATTATGATAGTTTACTTAACTATTGGAATTTGACTATTAACACATGTAAAAGGATGACTTGGAATCAGCTGGTGAAAGTCAAATTTGTTTATTAGAAAAGGGGAGCTGGGAGTGGAGGTTGGTAATGGCGGCAGTGGGAAACAGTTGTTCCAGGGTGGAGAGGCCTGGCAGGTCTTGGGAGTGTGGAAGGCCTTGGATTCCTCCTGGGAGAGACAGAAAAATGTGTGTGAGGCAAAAGTTGTCAAAGAATATGCTGGTAAAAAGCTAGAGCGGCATTTAACAAACCGTTCACGGCAACAATCTGTTCAGGGCAACAATCCGGCAGTGAATGAGTGCAGGCTGCAGGTTTTCATAGTGTGGCTGATGAGCAGGTAGCAGGTGTGGTTGATTGGAGATTGCTCCCAGCCGTGTAGAGCAGACCAGCTCAGGCAGTGATAGTCGGTCCGTTCTTCTATATGTCTGTCTTTTGTTTTCTAAGTGTTATTCGATCCATATGACAATAGAGATATGTGCATAAACAACAAAAACACTTGGGGTATAATGTTCGAACAATGTTATCACCAAACATTTTAAGAATGTTTTTAGAGAACGTTATCCTACCTTTCAGAAGTACATTCTAGGAACCAAAATAAAATGTGGTGACATCAGATTTCTTTTAAACATCCTTTTCAAACAAATGCAACAAGTTTGTTTTTTAAAGCGCACTACAAATAAATCTGTTAGACCCTGTTAATATTTCGCATCACAGGAACATTTTATAAAAAAATAATAACCTCCTGAAAACGTTATCCAAATGTTGCTTTCAAAGTGTTCTTCTTTGGTTATCATGTAACATTGAGGGAATGTTTTATAAAAGAACATCTGTAATGTGTTACCTCAACAACGTCCAAAACACATCCTCAGAATGTTGCAGGCAAAACGTTCCACCTTTGTTAACATATCACATTAAAGGAACATTTTATAAAACACTTTGTCATCTCAGGCCTCAATAACATCCTGACAATATTTTCAGAATGTTGCTTGGAGAATGTTCTTCATTTGTTATCATGTAACATTGAGGGAACATTTTATAAATAATATCTTTAATGTGTTACCCCAAGAACGTCCAAAACACATCCTTAGAATGTTGCAGGCAAAACGTTCCACCTTTGTTAACATATCACATTAAAGGAACATTTTATTAAAAAAATTACTGTCATCTCAGGCCTCAATAACATCCTCAAAACATCCTCTGAATGTTCCAGTTAAAACGTTATGTCTTAGTTAACCTATAGGAACATTATTGGAAAAAATAAACATCCTAAAAAGGTTCTTTGAACATCAGATTAAAACGTTTCTTTAAAACCTTATTAGAACCAATAGGTAACATTAGCCAAAGTTGTGAGAACGTTCCCCGCTAGCTCGGATTGCTTATGACGGGTGTATTTTGTTGTACACACATTCCTTCACATTTAAATTTAAATGTACATTAAAGTATTTTGTGAGGCCTTCTAAAAATGTTTTTAAATATAACTACGGTTCTAGTTGAAGAGTTTGTAAATTAAAATGAACCGAAGCTGTTGCCTGCCAACGCAATCGCACAACGTCACGTCCGTTAATTCCACAAACACACACATGGATTAACATCGATATAATACATTAATGTAGCCCTTGTTTCTGCTTAAAGAGGTGTTGACCAGCTGGGACAACAAGAACCGACCATCGGGGTAGCATTTGCTTGGCATTTCCGGGTATTTCTCCACTGGTTGGGCCATGTTAACAATACCGTGTAACTGTCACGTTTGAAGGTATGAAATCGTGACATTTGACTGAATGTCACTGACTGAACATAATTAGATAACTCGATGTACAAAAAAAGTTTTAACAAGGGTGTAATTATTTTTTTGAAAATATGCTCAACCAATCGGTCGAATTGGCCTTTTATGGCAAGCTAGCAATATGACTTTTTCAGAGTTTCAGAGATGTTTTCCAATAAAATATGGTAAATAAATGGCTAGATTCATGGTAATATTATTAAATTTAGTACTGCCTTATGAGTCTCAGAGTGAAAGAGTGATAATAATTGATATAGCACCTTTCATGCATGGCATTCAGCCCAAAGTTGCACACAGATGAGCAAGTTAGGCCAACACAGGATATGGACATGTGCTGTTAGGCCAGTGGTTTCTTGTTAGGCCAATTCAGCATATACAGTAAGATGAGCAAGTCTTTTTTTTTATCATGAAAAACACTTTACATGACTTTTTTCCATTTATTTTTTTTACAATTATAATTTATTATCTTTTATGAATATATCTGGTTGTATATATTGCTCATTTTCCATAAAAGAAACAATGTATTTGAGTTTGTGTTTTATTTGAGTTTGATGCATACAAATACTGTAATGTATATGATGATTACTTTTACCATAGAAGGCCAGCTCGACCATTTGGTAGAGGCTCATAAAAACAAAACTGTGTGGTCAGTCAAAAAAATAAAATGTGTTTGTGCTTATTTGTGGCCCATTTGATAATAAAATGCAAAAAAAAGAAATTTTACATAGCTTTTTTCTTGGTCCGGCAGTTAAAGGGCTAATGTTGTATTTTTTTATAAATTTTTTGTGGAATACTTGAAACGGCCAAGACTTGCCCAGACTCTACGTCCAGCGGACCCCAGGTAAATGGAGTCTGAGACCCCTGCTCTACAGTAAGATTGTCAGACCTAAAGTGACCACACTTTCTACACCTTTCACAGACTCCTGCCATTTCATGAATTTAAATTAGATTTTATAAGATCAACTTTTGTGTTTTAAACATTATTTAAATCCTGTTTATTCAATAGTGTGAAGTCTAAAGTGTCCTTATACCCCCAACCTTAACCCTCATATACTGTATGTATCAGGAATGGCAATAATAAGTGAAATAATTCAAAAATGTAATTATTTCTTTTTTTTAAATGCAGTGGATTGAATATTTGTCTTTATTTTCTTTTTTTGGATATTAAACTTTTGTATTACCACTTTACTTCTATGCATTTGATATTGTATATCCATAATAGTTGGTCTTCCATGACTTGAGTTGGTCTTATCCTGTTTAAATCTCTGAATGTGGCTAAAGAGGTAAATCCAAAACATTTTATAAAGTTAGGGTGCTCACACGAGACAGAAATTACAGTCAATGTGAAACTACAGTCGGAAATACTGAAACTTTAAGACCCCATTGTATTTCTTTCAGACTTTGAAAAGCTCCAGAGTGACAGAAGACATAATCCACATTTTTCCCCAGATGTTTTTACATTTTAACTAAACTCGGTGGATTCCACGTTTAAATTCAACATTAGGCCTGTTGCTTAATTTCAGTTTGATGTATGCAGTTAAGCTTTTGGTCAGTAGGGAGCAGCATTCCTGTATGATTCTTACACTGTTGCACCATTTTGCTTACCTGGTCAAAGAACAGTTACAGATCGGCGTGACCACAAGATAGATATGCAAGGGCTCGTTTTGCCTTCACTAACTGTACGGAGGCTCAGTCACTGGTACATTTTTATATACAAAGCCATGTTAGGGAAACTTCCATCCTACATCTGCTCCCTGATCTCACGGCAAATTGTAAGTGGCTAATGCCTGAGATCGCATGCTGTAGTTTTATTAAATGTGCCAACTGCTAGGACTGTATTAGGTAAGATAGCATTTAGATGCGCAGCTCCTCTGTCTTGGAATAGTCTGCAATTGAAATTGAAACTGAGCAATCTGGTGCCACTAAATACTTTTAAAGCTCGGTTGGATGCTACTTAATCGGAAGCTGTTGGTACCTGTTCATGTGGATAGTTATGTAAATTGTAATCCCTGTAATGATGCTGTAAAATGTCCTTTTGTTGTTCTGTTTATGTTTTTTTTATGTTTGATGTGGAACCTACTTGAGCAGGTCTCCCTTGAAAAAGAGATCAATGATCCCATTTGGATACACCTGGATAAATAAAGGTTTGAAATGAAATGAATACGATCTGAAAGTTATTTAAAGTGCACACACCACAAAGACAGTGCATTTTCAAAGACCCATTGATATTTGTGTGTTCCCCCCACAGACAGATATATTTCAATCAGGAGAGACTGTTTTGAGTGATGCATATTTATTGCACGGATGAACAAATGAATGTAATGGTAATTTTGGCGATTTAGGCCCCGTTGTGCAGGAAGTATCATTCGGGAGGGTAGAACCGATCCGATGAAACCCCCCCGGGGTCTAGACACTGGTGGTGGTGAATGGATAGTTGGGGTCGGTCTGAAGAGGAGTGGTTTAGCTTGAACCTGGATTCAGAGGGACGGGAGGAGAAAGGGGGTGGAGGAGGGTTGTGTCGAGTCACCTGAAATGACAGCTGTCAGAGGGGGAAAGAGCAGATTAAAAAGGTTTGACAGAGCGCTATGATAGGCTCTTGGAAATAGAGCGAAGTGATTGGTTAGACTGAAGAGTGACGCCCCCTGTCACTTATTGAGAGGAGAGAGAGTAATAACGTATACGTGAATGAGAAAGACGGTCTTCCTGGTTGAGCTTGCGCTAAGCTTCATTTAGAGGTATTGTTGTGGTAACCAGACCTACTTTTTGTTTAGACCCAGTGCACCATATTTAACATGACAGCAACACGTTGAGTCACTATGCAATGAGAAATCCTCACTTTGATGGTTTTTAGAAGATAAGTTTGGTCAAAATTAACATTTCGTTTTGAATTTCAGCTGCCAAATGTCCTCAAGCTTTTAATTATCTAACTATGCGTAATGATTATTAATTATATTATAATTGCTAAGTTTAGAACTTCAATAGAAGTTTGCCATTTTGTCCAACCTTTGACTTTTTTGTCTCAAACACCCATACATTTAGTGATGTGTTTCTAAGTACTGCTACTCACTGAGAAAAAAAGAGAAGAAAAGAAAAGAAAGTTCCCGCTCTGGTCAGCTCGCTCACATCAAGTTCAATCAAAGGGGTTTTGTTGCCCTCCCCGCTAGTGAGCACGCTCATGAACTGTTTGCCAGAGCCTCGCAGCAGGGTTACCGTGCTATTTTCCATTTCAGATTGACTTGTTTGTGAAACAGTGAACATTAGGCCCTCACTTTGCAGAACTCAGGAAGCGATTTGGTCAGTCGGTTTTGTTAAAGCTTGTCCATAGAGACCACAATCATCAAAGGACATTTCAGTCACACGCAGAGTGGCGGAGTTGACAGTGCTGTGAGATCTGCAAGGTAGATTAAGACGGATCTAAACAAAACTATATTATTTTCTTCAGAGTAACGTACAACAACTACGTTTTCTTTTTTACCTAAGCAGAAAGTCAAGCTCCAAAACGGCTCAACCCATTTTCATTGAGATGTGTATCCACTTGTAAGAGTCAAGCACCATCTATGCAAAGTAGATTCTCATTCCCTCTAGCCAGCTACTGTCATTTTAAATTGATAAAGCTAATTGTTGACTTTAGTGAAATATATTTTATGGGAATTGCAAGTTGATTGTACCTTACTAAAATGAGGGGAAACCAACAGCTGTTTGGGGAACGACAATACATCTATCAGTTCAGCTCTAGGAATTCGGTACAAATGTTCGCGTTAGCTGGCAAAACTATTTTCTAAATGTGGAATGAACACAGCTATAAGCCAGAGACTCAGATGTTGAAACATATTTACAAAAGTGAAAAACTAGTGGGAACCAAAGCTAGGCTAACTAGCTTTGACTTTCTGAGTACAATGCACACTTAAAGACATAATGGCTGCTTCTTTAAGTAAATCACTGAGAGTTGTTTGTTTCGAAAATAAGGAGACAGTCCAATATAAAATAGGAATCATTCCTCAGTTTTAACATGTTCCCATGTGCAGCAGATGCTAATGGAAAGCATGGGGTGGTACACATATTTTTAAAACTTGACTTCCCAATCATCGCCTTTGAATAAATAAAAGAAATTAGAGGGCCAAAATGCAACATGGAGTTATATATAATTTGCTATCATAAACACAAAAAGAAGTACAAAAACAGTGGCTCGGAGCATCTTGTTGCAAGTCTTCATGTGTGGTTTCCTCTAAATAAGATTTGAGATAATGGGTACGTAGGCTATTGTCCCATGAATAAAAGTTATTGCCAAATCTGACCAGGCCTCACTGGCATGATGGGTACAACTAAAAATATCAACCTATAACCACAGCCATTAACTGTAAGCATTCAACATTAACTTTAAAGTAGCACTAAAATGGGTTAAATCACCTCCCACACACTGCCTTTCAACTTCCTTAACAACACACATCCCCTAAATCTAATCTTGAGAGAAATCCTACAAAGCGTAAAACTTTTACGCTTTGTATGATTTCTTGTTCAATTTAGATAATGCTTTTACGTGAAAAGCATTATCTAAATTGAACAAATATAATGACATGGCTGAAAATTACAGAGTATTGCTCCAAATAACCTCAAAACACAGTGCATGTTGTGAAAAGAACACAACAACAAACTCCACACATACATTTGAAAATAAATGATATGCATGTTGTCACATTTACTGTCCTGCAACAACAATTCGCACACCTATAGCCACCTGATCGGAACGTTTTGCAAAAGAACAAACCAGTGAGTTCAGCCAATCACAAACAGCCTTCGTCTCCTATAAGAGTAAAGAGAGCATCCGTTAACACACAGGACATAAACTGCAGAGCTTCAGGGAAGATGCTACTTTGGATTTTTCTTGTGCTTCTTGGTGAAATCTGTGAGTCTTTACAACCTTTTTGACTTCTTCCGTGTGCATGAATTTAATTTGGATTGAAAAAGGACAGATTAATAATACTTTTATGCATTTCTCTTATGCAGGTCAGGTGCCAGCTGTAGGAAAAGACTCAAGTATATCTCAGGATAGTGGGATCATAACAGCTAAGGTTGGGCAGAAAGTGACTTTGAAATGTAATTGCGAGGACGAATCGGTAACTTACCTTTCCTGGTACCAGCAAATCTTTGGAGGTAAACCTGTCATCATATCAACTCGAATGCGGAACTCACATGCTACCATCTCCCCCGGGTATGAAGAAAGGTTTGAAGTCTTTGAAAAGGGCAACAACGATCTCACAATTAAAGATCTTCGCCTGTTGGATTCAGCAACTTATTACTGTGGGGTTTTAGTTTTCAACGCAATTGAATTCGGAAAAGGAGCTTTCCTGCATGTCAAAGCATCGAAGTCCAACATCAACGCGGTCGTCCATCAGCCGGCGTTGGAGCCACTTCGGGCGGGAGACTCTGTGAATTTGAGCTGTTCAGTGTATGATACAGAATGTGAAGGGGACCAGAGCCTCTACTGGTTCAGACATGGTGCGGCTCAGCCTGCAATCGTGTATCCCAGTGCCGGACAGTGTGAACATATCCTTAAAGGAGGGACTGGCTTGAGAAATTGCACTTTAAAACTGGCTTTAAAGTCTGTGAGCTCTCCGGATGCAGGGATGTATTACTGTGCGCTGGCCTCCTGTGGGGAGATCGTGTTTGGAAATGGAACCAGAGTGGAGATCTTAAGTAAGTGACTCAAACTTATATTGCATATTTAGCAAAGAATATTACCATTTTATATTCTATACCAAAATAGATATACAAAAAAAGGTATATGACATGTTTTCTTCACAAAATGTGTTAGGAGATTCAACCAATCAACGATTTCTCCTGGTGTATTGCCTCAGTTTGGCATTGGCTGTTTCCATTATTGTGATCCTCGCCTTGGCTTACATTATGTACAAGTTGAAACAAAAGTCTTTCACCGTCTGCAAAGGTAGGACTTTCAGAATAAAAGCTCTCAAACATTTTTAGCTGATTTGACCTAGCTTGATCAGTTGTGTATTTTTGATTTTCAGGAACTGTTTCTCATCAGGCGTGTTCAGCTTCTGATACTGTGGTAGGTGAACTTTAAAACTGAAGCCAAACATCTACTTTCTTCTCGGACTATATTTCACACATCATTTGTATTTTTTGTCACTAACAGAGCCAAGATGCAGACATTCTCCATTATGCTGCTCTGAGTCTGAACCGATCCAGAGAACGACCTCACCATGAAGACAACGTGGAAAGTGTCTGTGTCTACTCTAGAGTAAAGAGCAGGAAAGTTTGAAGTACAAAACGATCTATTCTTCCTGTCAATCCATCGCAAGAGAACTACACTTGACTATGTTCAGTATTAAATCATGTTGAATGAATTGAACATGTGAATTATGTTCTAAGATGCCATTTGCCAATACTATAAATCCCTTTACAGAAATATACAAAGCAAGCTCATAGTCTATTAATATCTTCCTTTGCCAGAAACAGAAGCATTGGTTGCACCTTTCAATCTAAAGCCGCTCTCTTCGTTTACTTTTCACTCCTGCGGTAAAGTTGGTGTGAACAACAGAGTAGAAGTTTCCATCAGTGGAAACAACAGTTCTAGCAGCGCATGAGCACAGGAAGACTGGCCTTTGTGCAACTAGGGTTAGGGTTAACACCAATGACTTATCAAAGATTATGTTAAAGAATTTTCACATACCTATAACTCCAACGGTCCTGATATATTTCTTAGCTCATGTCAAGTCTGGTTTGATTGAAGCTTTCAAGTCATTCTATTAAGCTTAGTTTTAGTCATCGGTCACAGCTAAGTTTCACAGTTTCATTTCCCCAAAAGTCATCTGCCCAAGTTTGACCCCAAGACAGGCTTTTCTAGGAAATTTGTCAAAAATGTAATTTCCAGAACTCTTGTCGTTGATAGAGATACAAAAACATCGGTATTCTCAGGTAAAAATACTAAATAACAACATTTTCTTTTTCCCATTTGGCTGGGCAATATGGCTCGAAATACAATGAGGATATTATGTAATACATTATATGCAAGATATATGATAGTGTCAGTCTGGATACAATGAACCATATGTGAAATTGCAAACAATAAATAAAGAGCATCATAAATGAAAGTAAGAATACTTGAGTAAATGATATCTTTACAGGTTCAAATGGCCTTATTAGCATTTTCCATGTTTCAATTAAAGCATATTGTGTCTCTATCTATACCAATGATATCACAAATGTCTGGACAAAATAAATAAGATGTTACTTTCAGCTAAAATCTACGTTTACATTTTTGGCTAAAATGTGTCTTTTGGAATATTACTGGTTTTATCTGATGAAAACATGTCTAACACTAGAGAGAATGGTGAAGAACTAACAGGCTCGATGCATCAAACAGTAATGGAAAGTCAAGAGGATGCTGTCTGATCCGAGTCCCTCCTCTTCACAACCTCAAACCACATCCATTTTGCACTTTCTCATCTTAAGATAGTCTACTTATCTATTAAGATTACACTCTTCCTAAATATAACAAATTCATTTTGTGTCCAATTTCCAAAGATATCTCGGAAAACACGCCAAATGTTTTCAAATGAGTTTAGATCTTCATGAAAAATCGTTCTCACAGACTACATTAACACTTGGAAGCTGACCATGTGATCATCAAGCGTCATCTCTGGCTATGTTTGGCTAGCCAATCAAATGAATGTAAAGATGTACCTTGCAAACGACCAATTAAAACCGTTCCTTCAGCTACGGTTAAGCCAGGTCCCTTTGAAGTGACTGAAGTGACATAATTCCACTCTCATACACAACCAACATCACTGATGTCTGTAGCGAGTGAGAAACAGAAAGAAGATTGGCACGCCTGTCAAATGGATATTTACCAAAGTTAATGCTAAATGTAAAAACGCCACTGTGAAATGTTCCCCTTTAGTGTTTGGCATGTGGTTACTTTGTAAATCAGAAGCTCATAAAACTCTCAGTAACAGTATGTCAAAGTCAATTGGACACAATTGTTACAGTTCCTTCAAGGTGTGGGAGCGAACAGCATGACAACATGTGATTTATAAAAGACACGCTGAATGTGTGCCCACTCTAAGCGTATTCATGATGCCAGTATACTTCCCAGGTTGTTTACTGTAAATGCGCCGATTTCACTGCACATACCAAGACGTGCAAGAATCTTTTTTTAGCCTTGTGTGGTCACCAATCAAACACGAGCTCTCAGTATACCCTGGTCGTGCATTTCTCTAGGACCCTATGCTTGCTTTGTCTTTGTGGTTTCGAACAGGAAGTCTCTGCAGTGTGTTCATGCACAGCATCCGCACTAAAGCCCAGACCCATTTTCAGAAGATCAGAGGATTGTTTAAGAAATCAAACTAATAAGTCATTTGATAAAGTGTACTACCAATACTCTTAACAAATGTCCAATGATAATTTAAAAATCAGCCCAGCATGTCTGACAGACAGACAGTTTTGCACCAAAAAAAAGAGGCATTCCATTTAAAAACATTAAACCAAAAGTGGCCATAATATTTGTGATGGGAAGGAATAGCGAATAGTTATGAATATAAGTTTCTGTTACCATCATCCTTTTGGGATAAACAATTCATATTGCTTACTCTTATAACAATTGTTTAAGTCACATGTTTAATTGCATCAATTATGGGTATAATAGAAAACCCAACATTAATACTTTATACAGAGCCATAGCAATCGATGATATAAAGTAAAATAAGTGCCATTATGGAGATTGATTGCAAGTACGGAATGAAAACTAGAAATCAGATGAGTGGAAAATGTCATAAGAAATCATGGATCTGTCTAATGCAATGCATTCGGTCAAGCATGTGTCCCAATCAGGATTTTAGGTGTCGCATCTCGCTCGCCAACCAAACACAGAGTCTTCTTTCTGAAGACGGGAGAGCGTGTTCAGATGAATTCATTCAGTGCAGCATTTTGAACACGATGACATCTCTGTTGTTTGCTTTGTTTCTGACATTCCTGGGAGCCACTGGTTAGTTGTCTGTTTTTTGTATTTTAATACAATTAATTATATATATATGATCAATTTAGCATGCAGACATTATGAAGCTTTTATAATTTAGTTAAATGTGCTCTTTCTGGATCTTTTTCAGCCTCTTCAGCTCAGATGACTAGTCTTGAATCATCCATATACAGTATGTGCGTCAAGAGAGTGGTTTTTATTCAGCCACTGTTGGCGACAGCTTGACTTTGCGATGTTTCTACGAAGGTGTTGGAGTGATGTTTTACTGGTACAAGCAAACTCTGGGACAAAGGCCAAAGCTAGTGTCTAAATTATATAAACATGAACGAAACGGCACCTTTCACAAAGAATTTCAGAACAATCCACGTCTCACACTAGACACAGGCAATGGTAAAAATCACTTAACAATCTCAGATTTACGCATTTCAGACTCAGCATCTTACTACTGTACAGGTATGCAAACATTTTAGAATTTGTGGATGGTGTTACTGTCAGTGTGAGGGGTTCAGGCTATATCATCCGCGTAATCCATGACAAAGTGGAGTTGAGACCAAGAGGAGGAGTCGCAGTTTTATATGTTTCTCTGCACTCTCTCCAATAAAATACCCAATATTAACGGTGTGTGTGTCTGCCCAAGGAAAATTTAAAGTAAAACCTAATAGAGGTGTCACACATAATAACTTAATAAAAGTAAATGTAACAACTACTACAGTGCAACAAAATAGGAAGATTAAATGTGGACTCTTAAACATAAGATCTTTAGCATCCAAAGCAATATTGGTAAATTATTTAATATCAGATTATAATATTGATATATGCTGTCTCACTGAAACTTGGTTGAGACATGAAGAATATGTCAGCATAAATGAGGCCACTCCACCCAGCCATATCAATACTCATATTGCCCGAGACACAGGCCAAGGAGGTGGAGTTGCAGCCATCTTTGACTCAAATGTACTTATCAATACTAAACCAAAATGTAATTAATTAAGTCTCGTTTTTAGTCTTACGCATCCGACCTGGAAAACTGTGCAGCCAATCTTATTTGTTACAGTGTACCGTGCACCAGGTCCTTATTTATTTTAATCCTGCTTTATCCAACCATTTCTTAGTAACTTTTGAAGTACTGTTACTAGACTACAAAGCATTAGTCAAAAGCTCCTGCAGCAGAAACCTATCTGTTAGTGCTATAGCCAAATTTAAGGAAGAGATTCCACCAATACTTAACTCGATAGCATGTCTGCATGTAGGGGAGGAAATGTATACAAAATGTACACCACCCCAAATTGATCATGTTGTTGATAGTGCTACAGATGCGCTGCGAATAAAATTAGACTCTGTTGCTCCTTTGAAAAAGAAGAAAATAAAACAACATAGATTAGCTCCATGGCATAATGCCGAAACCCGCAAAATAAAGCAAAATCCGAGACAACTTGAAAGGATATGGCGTTCCACTAAACTTGAAGAATCTCGTTTAATTTGGCATATTACTCTCAATGAATATAAGAAAGCACTGCGTAAAGCGAGAGCAGCCTACTACTCTTCATTAATAGATGAGAATAAGAATAATGCAATATTTCTTTTCAGCACTGTAGCCAGGCTGACAGAGAGCCACAGCTCGACTGAGCCTTCTATTCCCATAGCACTCAGTAGCAATGATTTTATGTGCTTTTTTAACGATAAAATTGTTACTCTTAGAAACAAAATTAATGACCTATTGCCTTTGACCAGTATAGTGTTATCAACAGCTCCCGGAAACCTAAGTTCTAATATTACACTAGATAGTAAACTAGAATGCTTTTCAGCCATAAACCTTGAACAATTAAATTCAATGATTCTTTCTTCTAACGTGTATCTTAGACCCGATTCCAACTAAGCTGTTAAAATAAGTTTTTCCATTAATTAGCACTTCTTTATTAAATATTATGAATATGTCTTTATTATCAGGCTATGTTCCACAATCATTTAAAGTTGCAGTAATAAAACCTCTTCTTAAAAAGCACAACCTCGATCCAGAGGTTTTAGCCAATTATAGACCCATTTCTAATCTTCCGTTCCTCTCAAAAATTCTTGAGAAAGCGGTCACAAAACAGTTGTGTGATTACTTAAAAAACAATGATTTATTTGAAGATTTTCAGTCTGGCTTTAGAACACATTTTTATGCTGATGATACAGTTATTTATTGTTCTGCGTCCACCCCGAAGCAGGCTCTTTGTCAGCTCCAGAATGCTTTTAACATTGTACAATCCAACATGTGTGATTTGAAACTTGTTTTAAATGCTGCCAAGACAAACCTAATGATGTTCTCGAAAGCAAAAGCCAAGGTCTTGAACCTTCCTCCTATCACCACCTTGCAGGGGACGGAGGTTGAATCTGTGTTGCAGTATAAGTATCTTGGAATTATAATTGACAATTCGCTCTCTTTTAAACCACACATTGTGGAACTCTTGAAAAAATTAAGAATAAAATTAGGTTTTTTCTTTAGAAACAAGTCTTGTTTTTCCTATGAGGCCAAAAAGAGACTCGTGTCTGCAACCTTTCTGTCTGTGCTGGATTATGGAGATGTGGTTTATATGAATGCATCTTCTCAGTGCCTTCACTCGCTGGACACCGTCTACCACGGTGCACTGAGATTCATCACAAACCTCAGATCCTTGACGCACCACTGCAATCTATACACTCGTGTTGGATGGTCTTCCCTGACCACGCGTAGACTGAAACATTGGCACATCCTTATATATAAGGCTATTCTTGGTGCTCTTCCCCCTTATCTAAGTATGTACATAAATAAAAAATGCACTGGATCCTATCGACTTTGCTCAGAGAACTTTTTCCTTTTAACTGTACCAAAGGTCCGTACTGAACTTGGGAAAAGGGCGTTCAGTTACACTGCCCCTCAAGCTTGGAACCTGCTTCAAACTGAGCTGAAACTCAGAGAGCTGGTCTCATTAGAAACACTCAAAGCAACTTTAACTGACCTCGAAGCAGGCCGCTGTGTCTGTAAATGCTTTGGCTAAACTTGGTGTATGACTGTGTTGTGATTGTGTGTTTTTTTTAATTGTTTGTAACTGTAAAACTGTCTGAAACTGTGCTGTTACCATTCTTGGGCCAGGACTCTCTTGAAAAAGAGATTTTTAATCTCAATGAGACCTATCCTGGTTAAATAAAGGTTAAATAAATAAATAAAATCATAGCACAGAGACAGCTCTGGTTAAAGTCACAAATGACATTCTAATAGCCTCTGACAAGGGACTTGTCTCTATTCTTGTTTTGCTCGATCTCAGTGCTGCATTTGATACTATCGACCATGATATCCTATTGCAAAGACTAGAGCACTTAGTTGGCATACAGGGAACTGCTTTAGGCTGGTTTAGGTCCTATCTATCTGAACGCTCTCAGTTTGTGTGTGTCAACGATGAATCTTCCATGCAAACCAAAGTTAGCCATGGAGTGCCACAGGGCTCAGTGCTTGGACCTATTTTGTTCACACTATATATGCTTCCGCTAGGCAATATTATAAGGAATCATTCTCTAAATTTCCACTGTTATGCGGATGATACTCAACTAAATTGTATCCATCAAGCCTGATGAAACCAATCACCTAAATAAAATTCAAGACTGCCTCAAGGACTTAAAAACGTGGATGACCTTAAACTTTTTTATGTTAAACACAACCAAAACTGAAGTTATTGTACTCGGCCCAAAGAATCTACGAAACAAACTATCTAAAGATACTAGTTATGGATGGTATTAATTTGGCCTCCATTGAGACTTTAAGGAATCTTGGTGTTGTATCAGGATTTAACCTTTAACGCCCACATAAAATCAATCTCAAGGACCGCCTACTTCCATCTACGCAACATTGCCAAATTAGGCATATCTTGCCTCAAAACGATGCAGAGAAACTAGTCCATGCATTTGTTACTTCTAGGCTGGATTATTGTAACTCTTTATTATCAAGGTGTACCAAGAAGTCAGTCAAGTCGCTTCAGCTGATTCAAAATACTGCAGCTGGTCTACTAACCAGAGTTAAGAAAAGGGACCACATTACTCCTGTTCTGGCTGCCTTACACTGGCTCCCTATAGAACACAGGATAGAATTTAAAATTCTTCTTCTCGCCAACAAAACCCTTAATGGGCAGGTGCCATCTTACCTTAAATAACTCATTATACCCTACTGTCCTATTAAGGCATTGCGTTCCAAGAATGCACGGTTGTTGGTTGTTCCTAGAGTCTCTAAAAGTACAATGGGAGCCAGAGCCTTTTCTTATCAAGCTCCACATTTGTGGAATCAGCTTCCAGTTTGTGTTTGGGCGGCAGACAGCCTATCCGTTTTCAAGAGTACGCTTAAGACCTTCCTTTTTGATAAAGCTTATAGTGATAAAATAAAATAATCTAATAAGAGTGCATTGACGTAGATACGTTGTGCCTCTTCACCTATACATTTTAGTTTTTACTCTTTTAATTAAATCCTAAAAACTTAGATCTTATATTTAAAACTTTATCCAAACCTTTCCCCTCTATGACCTCTCGAGGTTTATTAGAGGGTAACAGGTTGCAGAGAACGCCTAGCCCGGCCGGGGAGTGTGGAACATAGTCACTGACCCACTCCTACCTCTGACAAATTTAGGTTCAAATCGGGACCTTTTTCCCTGTGTGTGCCTCTCCACCTTTGTTTCCTACTTGTTACTTGCTACCCTTTTCCCTCAACCTATCCTAAGGGAGTGCATGTATGTAGACACGTTAGTTTAGCTGCTATAGGCTTGGACTGTTGGGGGGGGCACCTTACTCCGTCTTTCTGGCTATTTGTACCTGTGTACTCTCATTTTCCGATTAACCCAGTTTCCCCCAAATCTCTTTTTTGTGTCCATATATACGCCGGGATCCTGAGTCGAGGCTAATCCTGTTGATGTGGTCGTGTGTCCTGTATCCTCTATCCTGAGCACTGGATCTGAGTCCTGAACTTCGAGTCGTGGCTTCCCTGATGGCTCCCACAAGATTGCTGACATCCTCGTGGATTCATCTTCTTATTATACACACATGCATTTCCAAACATTTGGACTACCTATGTTGTAAATGTATTATCTTTTCGATTTACACACGGCATCTATTGCACGTCTGTCCGTCCTGGGAGAGGGATCCCTCCTCTGTTGCTCTCCCTGAGGTTTCTCCCATTTTCCCCTTTAAACTGTGGGGTTTTCTCTGGAAGTTTTTCCTTGTACGATGTGAGGGTCTAAGGACAGAGGGTGTCGTATTGTCATACTGATATTCTGTACAAACTGTGAAGTCCACTGAGACAAATGTAACATTTGTGATATTGGGCTATATAAATAAACGTTGATTGATTGATTGATTTATCATCCCAGCTTCGGTCCATCAGTCAGCATCTGAGATCATCCAGCCGGGAGGCTCTGTGACTCTGACAATGTTCTGGTGAGTATTGTCAAGTATTGCACTACTACAACAATGCATTTTTTGCAACAAGGTAACTTATATTGGCTGAAAATAGCAACACCGTTGCAAATACAAATGAAAAACATACTGCTTTCAGTAGCTGTTTGGCCTTTTCCATTACTGGAACTTATCAACCCATAACCTCAACTTTGGGTCTGAGTTCTTCCTCCAATTTGAACTGTTTTAACTTTTTGGAAAATGTAATATAACATTTTATCACCAGGATTATCAGGGTCCAGACAACCTCCATTACGCAGCTTTGAAGGTCAACAGATCCACAAGAAAGAGGGACACCGCACAAAGTGAATGCGTGTACTCCGGTGTAAGGCAGTAAAGCTAATGATATTTCATTTGCACTTTAAAGTGTCTATCAAGCTATTAAATGTCTTTCTTTGTCAAATTCAACCTTTATATATTTGATGTAAAGTCTAGCCTTGCAATAAGCTAATAAAACAAGTGCTCTCAATGGCGAAGTTCAGCTTTATCATTAAGAGTGTGTACATGATAACAGAAATTACCACGCCCATCTGTTTAACACCCTGTATTGACAAGGGGACACCCAAGTTATATAAAATGTTCAAGGCATCATTTAAGCCATGACACTAGTACAATGGGCACACTGAGGGGTGAGTTGATGTCATGAGGCAGTAGCAGCACATTGTTTGTTTAGATTTGTTTGTTAAAAAAGATCTGTAAAGTCTTTCTTTGAGCCTCTGTGTGGTTGACACTCAGAAATTATCACTCAATCTACTCTGGTCACATACTTCACTAGGACCCTCAGCTCTTTTTTGCCTATGTGGTTTCAAACAGGAAGTCTCTGCAGTGTTCTCATGCACAGCAGCCGATCAGTATGACTCTTAAGGGCAGACTGTTTTAGTAGTACTTCAATTCATCTGTCTCAAAAGCCTTTGGGGTTTGATACAATCATAAGTACAGAAGCGAAATACAAACAACAACTCTTTAACATTTATGTATATGCAGTCACTCGTGAAATAGTTTTTGTCTGTATCCTTTAGCACTGTAACTCTATTGCCAACAACCTTTGAAGGCAGCTTTACGGAGTAGCACTTTGCTGAACGATGTCATAAGCAACGTTACACTGCAAGCAAAACATATCAGTTTTAGCCATGCTAATGACATGGCTCTAGATATGTCCATGTCGATTGGTCAACTGGTCTAACACTTTGATCCATCTCAACAACTATTGGACAGTTTGAAATTAGATGTAGTGCATGCACCTATCATGCCCACACGATGAATCCTACTGACTCTGGTAATAAAGTTATCTTTCCTACAGCACCACCATGACATTGACCTTTTATTTTATGCAACAACTCAAAACACTAAAAATGGTTCTTATAAAGTCACATTTTGTCACATTAAAACATAGTTGAAATACCATTTTAGAGTAGTACAACAAAACAATAGATGGAAAATTGCAAATAGCATTTTGAAACATCAGAAACCAACAATATTAGTAGTCGAAGTAGTAGTAGTAATCAAGGTAGTAGTAGAAAATAAAGACAAATATGTCTAAGCTGGTAGGCAGGTTATACAAGTATTTACGTTTTCAGCAAAATTCTCAACAGAACAGAAGGATTTGTTAAAAAATATTATGATCCATGTGAAAGTATATCAGCTTGACATAACATAACGTCAGTTCCTTGCCCTATGTTGAACATAATTAGACTTCACTTTACATAATTGATGGTGAAAGCTGTATGTATCCGTAGTTTATCCTCCCCAATTTCAAATATGATAAAAAAAAGAGCCTATAGGCGCGTACACACCGGAGTATTTTTCCCCGTACTTTTCCCGTACTTTTCTCGTTTAGTTCCGTTGGTACCCCGTATGTCGTGTTCGCACCAAAAAGAGTACTTTTTTACGGGAACTTTTACCCCCATTTTTAGTGCCTGCTAGAGAGGTGGTACCAAAAAAGTACCAATTTCTATTGGCTGGGCGAATTGCAAACCACGGCCCGTAAAACTCTGATAAGTTTTTTGAAGCCGCCATTGTATTTGCTGGCATTAGCATTATTAGCATTAGCCCTGCGCATCAACGGAGAGAGAATAACGACTGGCAACACACACAAAAACAGCGGCGTTCTGGCGATTTACTCGGAAGGCTTCAGTAGAAGCTGCTGGGAGTCCTAGCAGCTTCTACTGAAGCCAGTCCCCGACTCCGGGGACTTCCAGCTGGGGACTTCGGGTGGCAGTATACGCCGTGAAGTTGTTTGCGGCCTGCCAGTAAACCCAAAGCAGAAGAAGACGAAGTGACGTCGGCGGCTCATTTGCGTAATCTTCCCTCAGGGAAAAGTACTCCGGTGTGAACGCGATTGGTACTTAGTTCCCTGGGCTACTAAGTGCCGGCACTAAGTACGGCAAAGTACTTGTGAAAGCGGCTATTGTGTTCTTCATATACCTTTTTGTTGGGGAATAATTTACTTAGATATTTAACCTTTGACACAGTTCATCGGTTTCTCCTTTCACTGTCTCTTTTCCCATGGCATAGGTCTACGGCCTTGGGTATTACTGCTATCTCTCTTACGGAGGGGCAGCTTGGTCATAAACTGCAACAACAATGCACCCATTAGATAGTTTATTGTTCAGGGACATCTAGAGGCCCTTCTTTTCTGGAACGTAGGTTCCCTGGCGCGTTCACGAGGGCTTTAGTTGGATTCAGGGTCCATATTTGTTTAGTCTCGCTGATGAGGAATGTTGATTATTACACTCTGAACTAGTTAAAACTTCGATCTGCAGAAGAGATCTTCAGAATTGATCTTCAAAATTGATTTGGCAACCGCAGTGTCACCTCATGGCGGCAGCACATGTCTTGTCAAATGGCCGTAACTCCATAATAAACCATCAGTGTTTGCCATTAAAGTTCCAGCTCTCCCCGTGTCTCTGACTTTCGTCTCCATTACTTCAGAAGTTTCCGTCACACCTTTTACCGAGTGAATCTTCTAAAGAACCAAATCTGATTCTATAGATGGCAGTGAACATGTGGTCAGGTTTTTTATAAGTAGGATGTACAATGTCACTTCAAGGTGGCCAATCAAATGCAGTCTTGTGTCTTAAGAGTGGAGAGAGTATCGAGATCATTTTCACTCAACTCAAGAATACGAACAAGATGACGTCTCCAAAGTTGGTCTTTTATCTGACGTGTTTGTTCTTGGGAAAAATTGGTGAGTTGTGCGGATTCAAGTTCTATCCTTCCCCTTTTTGCAACTCTTAATAGAAATGCTTCAAATATTTTTGTATTTAAACATTCTGCAAAATTCATCGGAACTAATTGTGTGCATTCATTTAATTTCAGTACATACTGCTGACCCAAAATTACCCTCAAGTGTTCTGCAAGAGAAACATTTTGTATCGGCTACTGCTGGAGAAAATGTGACTTTGCAATGCTTCTATGAAGTTGGTGATACCACTTGGCTTTACTGGTGCAAACAAAATCTGGGACAGAAACCAACTCTCCTTTCTTCCATCACTTTGCCTGAAACAAAAAACTATTTTTATGAAGAACTCAAGAAAAATGTACACTTCACACTGAATAATGGAAAAAGTAACTTGACAATTTTGGACTTGCACATTTCAGACTCAGGTACTTACTACTGTGCAACTCTCTCCAACATTGGCTTGACATTTGAGGACGGCTCTATTATTAGTGTCAAAGGTTCAGGTTTGAACCCCCCAGCTTCGGTCCATCAGTCAGCATCTGAGATCATCCAGCCGGGAGGCTCTGTGACTCTGAACTGTACAGTACACACTGGCAGCTGTGATGGAGAACACAGTGTTTACTGGTTCAAAAACTCTGAGGACTCTCCAGGACTAATTCACACCCATGGAGGCAGGAATGATCAGTGTGAGAGGAAACCCAACACACAGACACACACCTGTGTGTACAACCTGCCAATGGAGAGCCTGAATCTTTCTAATGCTGGGACCTACTACTGTGCTGTTGCCTCATGTGGACACATACTGTTTGGAAATGGGACCAAGCTGGACTTTGAAGGTAAGCAAATCTCTAAATTATTTAATGAAAAGTAATTAATGTCTAATTTCGATCACACATTTTAAATACAAAGCTAAGTTTCCGTTTTTGGTGTTTACTCTCTACAGATGAGGTTGACTCTCTTGTGTATTTCTTGAGTGGAGCTTTAGCATTCAACTCCATTCTGGTCGTTTTACTGGCTTTCTTAGTGTACAAGATGAAAAAGAGAAACACCTGCCAATCAACAGGTAAATTGTAATTATTGTATAAGTCCGAAAGATTGTTTGCAACCAAAGAAACGTGTTGATAAATACAAATTCTGTCTTTCCAGAGTCTCAAGCAAGATTATCAACTCCCTCTACAGCAAATGCAGAGGTATCATTTATGTAAATAAGTTACATTTTGTAATCAAATACATGTTTACTCCTGTTCAATATCTTTTTCCATTTCTATATATTTTGTTACCAGGGTAACCAGGATGCAGGCAGCCTCCATTATGCTGCTGTTAGTGTCCATGTGCCCAACACATCAAGGCGACAGAGGAACATCCCCAATGATGAATGTGTGTACTCTGGTGTCAAGCTGTAGACAAACCAAGTTTCATTACTTTAGTCAAACAGAATTTGATTTAGTCATGTTTTAAAAGTGATATAGATTTAGAAGTAGATTTTATAATGTTGTGCTTGAAATGCTTTCTTATGTCCATTCTATTAAAAACTTGCTCAAATATTAAATGGACACTTTGATCTTGAGACAATACATCAGCCAACCTCCTATCCATCCCCACCCACACCAATCACCGGAGCTGGGGGTACAGAGCCTTCTCCGTCGCTGCCCCCTCCCTCTGGAACTCACTCCCACAACCCATCAGAGACTGCACTGACCTCACCACCTTAAAAAAACTCACAAAAACTCACCTCTTCAATCTGGCTTTTCATGTGTGATTGTTTTTCTATTATTTGACTTTAACTTTAACTATATATTTATTTGTTGTTCCTTTTCTTCTCTTTTCTTTTCTCTTCACTATTATCTGTAAAGCGTCTTTGAGCACCTGTAAAAGCGCTAACAAATTAAATCTATTATTATTATTATTATGTATATTCACTTCCTCATAGCAATATCTATATTTTACAATATTCAGACCTTTTTTTTAAACATTTTAATCTCGTTCTAAACCACAATAAAGACATTTGCATTTTACAAGAGTATGTAGTTTTGATGTACCTTCTCTGATCCACACTAATGGAAATCTAATAGATTTAATATAGCAGTTTGACTACTTAGGACAGGGGTGTCCAAACCTTTTTCTATGAGGGCCACATACAGAAAAAGATACAAAGGGCCAGGCCGCTCACTAGAGGTGAGGTATATTGCCTTATCAGTGAAGTTACAAGTTTGCAAAATCAATCAAATGTAGGTAAATCACGCTTGATACTTGAAAATGCTGTAAGAAACACAACAGCCTACATCACAGCTCTCCATAGGGTTTCATTTATTTTCTTTGCAGCTCATTCCTTAAAACAGAAGCTTCAGATTAGTTATAAAAATAGGAAATATAAAGGGTAGATTTCAGCTTGTTATGTAATTAAAGGTGGGGTATATCATTTTGGAGAAACCAGCTCGAGTGCTCTAGAATTTGAAATTACACAACCGGAAAACTTCTGCCACTTCCTTAAAGAGCCCCTCCTCCAACACACAGGAACGCGCACATGACCAATGAGGGCACGAGATAAGTTTGTGCACAGATGGAAGGCTGACAGGCAGGCCATCCAGTTACTTTAGCCGGCTAAAATGATTGGCCGTGCTTTTTACAGCGCTACGGCTTCCACAGAGGAAAATGTGTTCTGTATTTATTGTCAAAGCATGTAATGTATTCATTGCTATCGGGATGTTAAGAGCATTCCATGGAATATAACAAAAAGTTTTTCTGAAGTAAATTACATACCCCACCTTTAAGTAATTGGGCTTTTCTTTATCAACTAAGATTTGTTTGAAAATGTTCCCAACTTGAATTGACTGAATTTATTTGAAAAGTTGGCTTCTTAAAACATGAATACGATATGACTAGCACAAGTTTCATTTGTGGGACATATTTTTTATACTTTTTTAATTAGCCGGGGGCCGTTTCAAAATGGGCATGTTTGGCCACTGGGCCGTAGTTTGTACACCCCTGATTTAGGAGTTTATTTATATTGCATATTGACAGACAAAATGGAGACTGAACAGAAAAACCAGTGTTCTGTACTCCAAAGCAGGATTTGGGGTTAGAGAGGTAACTTGAGGGTTAACTCTGGCTTTTCCATCCTACAACGCTGGTTCATATTTTAACAGTGTAGATTGTAAATAAGTTGTTTTCTGCTGTAAAGTTGGCATTTTACCATGGAGATCAAATCAGATTCATTTGCTTTTTAAGCCAGCATCAAGAGGCCATTCAATGAACTGCAGTTTTTTTCTCCCTTGCGTTTCCTTAATTTTTCAGCACAAGAAGATGATGCTTGTCTACGACATACATAATACAAAAAGGATGTGCAATGTATATTCACTGTGTAACAGACAACAGTTTCAATGTGTACTCAGGATTGCTCAGACAAAACAAATATATAGTGTATAAGATAAAGTATAAATGAGAGGCCTGCTAACAGCATTGCTCCATTCTCTTGATTTAATGGGGTGCTTTTAGTGCAGAAAGGTAGACGCAAAGTAGAGGAACTTTTTCTGTTCCATAGGGATGTCACAGTGGGTTGCTCTGGTTCAAAAGTCAGTCCACTCAGACCTTTTTTTGTAGTATCTCTCTTACCGCAGCAGCCTTTGTGGTTTTAGCAGGATGTAAGGGTTTGCAATTGTACATAGATGCTCCTTAATCCAAAGACCACTTGCAGTGCCATTAAATAACTTGGAACATTTTATTTGTTTGGAATATTGCTAAATAAAAGGTATTTAAATGCAATTGAATCCATTGGTTTCAGGAATGGCTAAAATCAGTTTCTTCTTTTTCACGACTCAATTATCACTAAGACCTTGGCCTATACTAATAGGCAAATGGTAGATAGTTTATTTTTGAACAACTTCACTCATACTTCTGAGCCATGTAGACAAAGGGACAGTGTACTGAATGAGAGAAGATTTGTTAACTTACATATATGCATAAACATATACATGGATTTCTGTGTCACAATCCAGTAAATAGCATTCATTTTCAAATAACACCAAACCTGTTGCACTAACTTAGCTTCAGTCGAAGCCTAAAGAACAAATGCAACTAACTTGTTACCCTTTCATATTATATTCACAGCATTACTGTAGCTACAGGTTAAGCTGTGTACCCACAGTTTATTCTCCCTACTTTTAAACATAGTCACGATAAAGAGCCATTGTGTTCTTCATTTACCTTTCACCAAGTGATTCTTCTCAAGAACCTAACTTGAAGCTATAGATGGCTGAACATGTGATCAAGTTTTTTTTAAGTAGGATGTACAATGTCACTTCAGGCTGGCCAATCAAACGCAGTCTTGTGTCTTAAGAGTGGAGAGAGTATCGAGATCATTTTCACTCAACCTGAAGAATTCGAACAAGATGACGTCTCCAAAGTTGGTCTTTTATCTGACGTGTTTGTTCTTGGGAAACATCGGTGAGTTGTATTTTTATCCTGCTTTTACTTTTCAGCTACTTTCATGGAAATGCTTTCAATATTTGTCCATTCAAACTTCTTTACTTGCTGAATATAATTAATTGTATATTTCCTTTTACTCTTATTTCAGCTCAGACGACTGATCGGAAAATATCCTCAAGTGTTCGTCAAGAGAAACGTTTTATATCAGCTAATGTTGGAGTAAATGTGACTTTGCCATGCTCCAATGAAGATGGTGAAACAAATTGGCTTTACTGGTTTAAACAAACTCTGGGACAGAAACCAAGGCTCATCTCCACCGCCTATAAGTATAATGCAAAACCCACTTTTTATCATGAATTTAAGAACAATTCACGCTTCACACTTGATCACGGAAAAAGTAGAAATCACCTGACGATTTTGAACTTGCACATTTCAGACTCAGCTACTTACTACTGTGCATCTGCCCCTCGAATTGTTTTGAATTTTGAAGAAGGCACTACAATCAGTGTCACAGGTTCAGGTTTGAACATCCCACCTTCAGTCCATCAGTCAGCATTTGAGATCATCCAGCCAGGAGACTCTGTGACTCTGAACTGTACAGCACTGGCAGCTGTGATGGAGAACACAGTGTTTACTGGTTCAAAAACTCTGAGGACTCTCCAGGACTCCTTTACACCCGTGGAGGCAGTCAGTGTGAGAGGAAACCCAACACACAGACACACACCTGTGTGTACAACCTTCCAATGGAGAGCCTGAATATTTCTCATGCTGGGACCTACTACTGTGCTGTTGCCTCATGTGGACACATACTGTTTGGAGACGGGACTGAGCTGGCCTTTGAAGGTAAGCAAATCTCTAAATGGTTTAATGAAAAGTAATGAATGTCTAATTTCCAATCACACACTTTAAACACAAAGCTAAGTTTCTGTTTTTGGTGTTTACTCTCTACAGATGAGGTCGACTCTCTAGTGTACATCTTAAAGTCCTTATCTTACATTAAAAACTTTTTTTGGCAGTTGATTTCTGGCGGGTGTATGCAACAGATAGTCAATGTATGTTTCTTTATTTCATACTGAATAATATGTAAAAAAAGGAAAAATATTAGGTCCAATAAAAAAACTTTGCTTCTGGAAGCAGGCCATTTCGTGACGTCACGTGTGGTTCCCGGCTGCCGCTGTCTGGCTCCCTGCTGCCGTCCGGATCGCACAAATCGCTCCCATTTCTCCCGTAAAACCTTCTCTTTCGGGAACAAATGAACGGTAAAACCATCCCGATTGGTGTTGCTACACCCGCCAACGACACACCTCTTCACCATGATCCGGAAAAAACAAGACAAACTCGGAGATAAACACTGATACACAAAGTTGACATGCGGCTATACCAGCAATGCTACACTGTGTGATGCTGGGACGGGCTGAACTCACCAGGATTCGCGGAACCACACGTGACGTCACGACACAGCACCAAACAGCGGCAAGTTTGAATCCAGACTTTTCTGGATACCTCTGAATTTGACCCATTTTCCCGATATTAACAAGTGATTTACAGCAAATAGGAAACGATATTCGATCTATATCACGTGTTACTGGAATAAGACCCAACAAGTTAATGCATTTTGAAACAGTTCTATGATCTTTCAGCTACAGTAAATTACGCAAGATAAGGACTTTAAGTGGAGCTTTAGCGTTCAACTCCATTCTGGTCGTTTTGCTGGCTTTCTTAGTGTGCAAGATGAAAAAGAGAAACAACTGCCAATCAACAGGTAACTTATAATTATTGTATAAGTCCGAAAGATTGTTTGCAACCAAAGAAACGTGTTGATAAATACAAATTCTGTCTTTCCAGGGTCTGAAGCAAGATTATCAACTCCCTCTACAGCAAATGCAGAGGTATCATTTATCTAAATAAGTTTAATGTTTTAATGAAATACATGTTTACTCCTGTTCAATATCTTTATCCATTTCTATATATTTTGTTACCAGGGTATCCAGGATGCAGGCAGTCTCCATTATGCTGTTGTAAATCTCAATGTGCCCAACAGATCAAGACGACAGAGGATTATCCCCAACGATGAATGTGTGTACTCTGGTGTCAAGCTGTAGACCTACATTGCTCAATTATTTTTGTTAAACAAAATTGAATTAGTGATGTTCGAAATTTGATATAGATTTTAAAGTAGATGTTTTAATGTTGTGCTTTATGTTTTCTTATGTCCATTGTATCTCCTCAGTATTCAAAACTGACTCAAATATTAAATTGACACTTTGGTCTTGATACAATACATTGTGTGCATGTGTTCACTTACTCATAGAAATATCTCTTTTTACAATCTTCAGACCTCTTTTAATCATTTGAATGTAGTTCTAAACCAATAAAATAACATTTGTGCATTTTACAAGAGTAGCTCAGATGTTACTTCTCTGATCCACACTCTTTTGGAAATCTAATAGATAGAGTATAGCATATTACTTAGGAGTTTAGTTATATTGCATATTGACAGACAAAACAGAGACTGACCGAAAACCAATGGTCTTTACTACAAAGCAGGATTTGGGGTTACGTAACTCGAGGGTTTTCAGTCCTACAACGCTGGTTCACTTCTTACCAGGACAGATTGCAATGATTACTTGCCTAACACCTCACCTTCTGAGAAACCCTGGGTTAACTTACCAATTTGACAACCAAAGTAGTAGGACAGCTTAGTGAGACGCACACACAAAGGATTATGCAATGCATATTTGCTGGGTAACAGCCAACAGTTTCCATTTGTGCTTAAGTATTCTTGAAAAATAGATCTTAATGAATCTTGTATAAAGTATAAATGAGAGGCCTGCTAACAGCATTGATAAATTCTCTTGATTTAATGGGGGGACTTTTGGCACAGAAAGGTAAAGGTAAAGCAGAGGGACTTTTTCTGCTTCATAGGGATGTCACAGTGGGGCCCACTGGTTACAAAAACAGTCCTCTCAGACCTTTTTTTGTAGTATCTATCTTAGTGCATCAGCCTTTGTGGTTTTAGCAGGGTGTTGCAATCTTATATAGATGCTCCTTAATCCAAGGACCTCTTGCAGTGCCATTCAATGAGAAGAACATTTATCAGGTTACATTTAACAATACAACTTGAAATAATCTTGTAGTTAAATAGTTTTGTTTAGAATAGTATTGAATGTAGTTATTTAAAAGCAATGTACTCCATTAGTTTCATATAAAGGCATGGCTACGATCATTTTCTCATTTTTCACGGCTCAATTATCACTAAGACCTTTTTGAACAACATCCCTAATTGTTAAGAACTCAGGCACTTAGGATGTTGGACCCAATTGCAGACAGGGAGACAGAGGTAAAGTATTGTAAGATACTTTATTTTTCCATGGACATAAAAAAATGAACAAAAAGGCAACCACCAAAACTCTAGTCGAGATGACAAAAAACAGAGAACAAAAAATGAATGTGCTCACACAGTGAGGAATCAAAAACCTTTCCAGAGTACCAGGAGCATAGACCTTACCATGACAATAGACAAGAAAAACACAGGGAAAAGGACCAGACAATAAACCAAGAGGAAAACAGGGAGAACAGCAAAACACCCAAACCTAGACATAGAAGCATGACATGACATAATAATCCTGACAGAACCCTCCCCCTCAAGGGACGGTTACTAGACGTCCCTAAACCAAAAAAAAATCCAAAACGTCCAGCAGTGTGGGTGGAGGGGGTCCGGAGGACGGGCCTTGACTGACAGCCCAGGGCACGGCAGAGGACCAGGAAGGAGTCTCGGGCGGACGGCCCGGGGGTAAGGCAGAGACCATGGATGGGGTCTCGGGCGGACGGCCCGGGGGCAAGGCAGAGTTCAAAAAGGGGAACTCGGGCGGACGGCCCGGGGGCAACGCAGAGTTCGAGGAGGGGGTCTCGGGCGGACGGCCCGGGGGCAAGGCAAAGTTCAAGGAGGGGCGAAGACCACAGCTCTCGGGGGGCCGGGCAGGAGCCGGTGTTGACCGGCCAGGAACCGGAGCCGGTGGGACAGGTGTCGGCAAGATGGAAGAGGAAGAGGACAAGGAGTTGGCAGGACCCCCGGCGAGACAGGTGATGTCGAGGCATCCACCGAAACAGGACATGGGGCTGGCAGGGCCCCCGGTAGAAGAGTAGTCGGCGGGACCCCCAACGGCACAGGACATAGGGCTGGCAGGACCCCCGGAAGAAGAGTAGTCGGCAGGGCCTCCAGCGGCACAGGACATAGGGCTGGCAGTACCCCCGGCAGAAGAGTAGTCGGCGGGGCCTCCAATGGCCCAGGACATAGGGTTGGCAGGACCCCCAGCGGGGCCTCCAACGGCACAGGACATAGAGTTGGCAGGACCCCCAGCGGAACCTCCAACGGCACTTGAGGAGTGGGA
Source organism: Notothenia rossii (assembly GCF_949606895.1). Taxonomy (NCBI): domain Eukaryota; kingdom Metazoa; phylum Chordata; class Actinopteri; order Perciformes; family Nototheniidae; genus Notothenia; species Notothenia rossii. The sequence continues at coordinate 24,655,898 of NC_136901.1, read as the reverse complement.
ACTCGAGAGAGGGCTTGAGAGGGAACTCGAGAGGGATCTTGATCGGAGACTCGAGAGGGAACTCGAGAGGAGACTCGAGAGGGAACTCGAGAGAAGACTCAAGAGGTGATTCGAGAGGGAACTCGAGAGAAGACTCAAGAGGTGACTCGAGAGGGGACTCGAGAGGTGACTCGAGAGGGGACTCGAGAGGTGACTCGAGAGGAGACTCGAGGGGAGACTCGAGAGGAGACTCGAAAGGTGACTTGAGAGGGATCTCGAGAGGTAACTTGAACGGAGACTTGAGAGTTGACTTGAGAGGGATCTTAAGAGGGAACTTGAACGGAGACTTGAGAGGGAACTCGAAAGGATACTTGAGAGGGAACTCGAGAGGAGACTCGAGAGGTGACTTGAGAGGGGGACTCGGGTAGGAACTTGAGAGGAGACTTGAGAGGGGACTTGAAAGGGAACACAGGAGGATACTTGAGAGGGAACTCGAGAGGAAACTTGAGAGGGGACTCGGGTAGGAACTTGAGAGGAGACTTGAGAGGACACTTGAGAGGGGACTCGAGAGAGGGCTTGAGAGGGAACTTGAGAGGAAACTCGAGAGGGGACTTGAGAGGAGTCTCGAGAGGGGACTCGAGAGGGAACTCGAGAGGGAACTTGAGAGGAAACTCGAGAGGGGACTTGAGAGGAGACTTGAGAGGGGACTCGAGAGGATACTTGAGAGGATACTTGAGAGGGGACTCGAGAGGAGACTCAAGAGGGAACTCGAGAGGATACTTGAGAGGGGACTCGGGTAGGAACTTGAGAGGAGACCGGAGAGGGGACTTGAGCAGGGACCTCGAGAGGGAACTCGAGAGGTGACTTGAGAGGTGACTTAGGTAGGAACTTGAGAGGAGACTGGAGAGGGGACTTGAGCAGGGACTTGAGGGGAGACTTGAGAGGGAACTCGAGAGGATACTTGAGAGGGGACTTGGGTAGGAACTTGAGAGGAGACTGGAGAGGGGACTTGAGCAGGGACCTCGAGAGGGAACTCGAGAGGAGACTTGAGAGGTGACTTGAGAGGTGACTTGGGTAGGAACTTGATAGGAGACTGGATAGGGGACTTGAGCAGAGACTTGAGAGGAGACTTGAGAGGGAACTCGAGAAGGAACTCGAGAGGAGACTTGAGAGGGGACTTGAGAGAGAACTCGAGAGGATACTTGAGAAGTGTCTTGAAAGGGGACTCGAGAGGGGACTCGAGAGGGAACTCGAGAGGTAGCTCGAGAGGAGACTTGAGAGGGAACTGGAGAGGAGACTTGAGATGGTTGGTTCGCCAACAGAACAGGAGGGTCTGGAGTCGGCTGGAGAGCCAACAGGAGACGAGGTGCTGGAGTCGGCCGGTACGCCAACAGGACTCGGGGAGCTGGCGTCGGTTGAACAGCCAACAGGAGACGAGGTGCTGGAGTCGGCCGGTACGTCGACAGGACTCGGGGAGCTGGCGTCGGCTGAACAGCCAACTGGAGACGAGGAGCTGGAGTCGGCCGGTATGCTGACAGGACTCGGGGAGCTGGCGTTGGCCGGAAAGCCAGTCCTGGAGCCGAAACTGGATTCGGGACCATGGGTACTGGAGCCAGAACCATGGCTGCTGGGGCCGGAACTGGGGCCGGAACCATGGCTGTGTGGGCCGGTTCCGTAGCCGGAACCATGGCTGCTGGGCACGGAACTGGAACACGGGACCATGGCTGTGTGGGATGGTACTGGAGCACGAAACCATGGCTGTGTGGGCCGATACTGGAGCATGGAGCCATGGTTGCTGGGGCCTGTACTGGGGCTGGAGCCATGGCTCTTGGGGCTCAGGCTGCTAGCTTGGCCTTGCGACTCCTTCTCTTAGCCGCCACCTGAAGGCTCCGTGGACCTCCATAAGCCAGACGAGTTCCAGCATATGACTCCTGGATAGGAGCAGGAACTGGGGCAGAAGCATGGGTTGACTTCAGATGGAACCCACCGAGGCGTATGGTGCCAGGTTGGGAATTGGGAGACAGGGAGCTAGCATGCCTGGGGCAAGCAGGCCGGGAATCCCACACCGGGATCATGGCTGTTGGAGCACGGGCTGGAATTCTGGCCCTGCGTCTCCTAGAGGCTCTTTGGAGACTCCGTGGACCTCCAACAGGACCATAGTCGGATCCGAGGAAAGGGTTAGAAGCGTCGGACCAGTCCTCAGGACAACTTGTGAAAAGCTGTAACCACTCCAGCAACGAACTCCTCAACCAAGGCATTTCGGCCACCTCCATTCGTGCCTTCTCGAGAATAGCCTCTTTGTCCTTTCCAAACGCAGATTACACTTGACGATACCTTTATTTCAAGGATTTTAAATAAACTTGGACAAACAAAACACTCTTCGGTGAACTGGGTCTCATACAAAAGAAGCACCAACACTGAAAACAGGAAGAGACAAACTTCAAACTTCTCCCTACTTTTAAATATAGCACAAGATAAAGAGCCATGATGTTCTTCATTCAACTTTCAACAAGTGAATCCTCTCAAGAACCAAACTTGATACTATAGATGGCAGTGAACATGTGAACAAGTTTTTTTAAAGTAGGATGTACAATGTCACTTCAGGCTGGCCAATCAAACGCAGTCTTGTGTCTTAAGAGTGGAGAGAGTATCGAGATCATTTTCACTCAACTCAAGAATTCGAACAAGATGACGTCTCCAAAGTTGGTCTTTTATCTGACATATTTGTTTTTGGGAACAATCGGTGAGTTGTATTTTTTTTTATAATGCTTTTCCTTTTCAGCCACTTTCATGGAAATGCTTTCAATATCAAACTTCTGTACTTGCTGAATACATCCATTCATTGAATATTTCTTTTGACTCTTATTTCAGCTCAGACGACTGATCGGAAAATATCCTCAAGTGTTCCTCAAGAGAAACGTTTTATATCTGCTGATGTTGGAGTAAATGTGACTTTGCCATGCTACAATGAAGATGATGATACAAATCGGCTTTACTGGTTCAAACAAACTCTGGGACAGAAACCAAGGCTCATCTCATCCGTCAATCCTTATAATGCAAGACCCACTTTTTATGATGCATTCAACAACAAGTCACGCTTCACACTTGATCACGGAAAAAGTATAAATCACCTGACGATTTTACATTTGCACATTTCAGACTCAGCAACTTACTACTGTGCATTTGCCGTTCAATATTTGTTGAATTTTGCCGAAGGCACTTCAATCAGTGTAAAAGGTTCAGGTTTAAACCCCCCACCTTCGGTCCATCAGTCAGCATCTGGGATCATCCAGCCAGGAGGCTCTGTGACTCTGAACTGTACAGTACACACTGGCAGCTGTGATGGAGAACACAGTGTTTACTGGTTCAAAAACTCTGAGGACTCTCCAGGACTCCTTTACACCCGTGGAGGCAGTCAGTGTGAGAGGAAACCCAACACACAACCACACACCTGTCTGTACAACCTGCCAATGGAGAGCCTGAATCCTTCTCATGCTGGGACCTACTACTGTGCTCTTGCCACATGTGGACACATACTGTTTGGAGACGGGACCAAGCTGGACTTTGAAGGTAAGCAAATCTCTAAATTATTTAATGAAAAGTAAGTAATGTATAATTCCTAATCACACACTTTAAACACAAAGATAACATTCCGTTTTTGGTGTTTACTCTCTACAGATGAGGTTGACTCTCTTGTGTATTTCTTGAGTGGAGCTTTAGCATTCAACTCCATTCTGGTCGTTTTACTGGCTTTCTTAGTGTGCAAGATGAAAAAGAGAAACAACCGCCAATCAACGGGTAACTTGTGATTATTGTATAAGTCCAAAAGATTGTTTGCAACCAAAGAAACGTGTTGATAAATACAAATTCTGTCTTTCGTATGTCTTTCCAGGGTCTGAAGCAAGATTATCAACTCCCTCTACAGCAAATGCAGAGGTATCCTTTATCTAAATAAGTTAAATGTTTTAATCAGATACATTTTTACTCCTGTTCAATATCTTTATTAATTTCTATATATTGTGTTACCAGGGTTACCAGGATGCAGGCAGCCTCCATTATGCTGCTTTAAGTGTCAATGTGCCCAACAGATCAAGACGACAGAGGAACATCCCCAACGATGAATGTGTGTACTCTGGTGTCAAGCTGTAGAGACAAACCATGTTTCATTACTTTAGTCAAACAGAATTGGATTGGTGATGTTTGAAATGTGACATAGATTTTAAAATAGATGTTTTAATGTTGTGCTTTATATGTTTTTCTTATGTCCATTGTATTTCCTCAGTATTCAAAACTGGCTAAAATATTAAATAGACACCTTGGTCTTGATACAATTCATTGTGTGCATGTGTTCACTTCCTCATAGCAATATCTCTTTTTACAATCTTCCGACCTCTTTTTAATCATTTTAATGGAGTAAAAATAAATAACGTGTGTATTTTACAAGAGTAGCTCAGATGTTATGTCTCTGATCCACACTCTTGTGGAAATCTAATAGATAGAGTATAGCATATTTCTTAGGAGTTTAGTTGTATTGACAGACAAAACAGAGACTGACCAAAAACCAATGGTCTTTACTCCAAATCAGGATTTGGGATTAGGTAACTCGAGGGTTTTCAGTCCTACAACGCTGGTTCACTTCTTACCAGGACAGATTGCAATGATTACTTGCCTAAAACCTCACCTTCTGAGAAATCCTGGGTTGACTTACCAATTTGACAACCAAAGTCGTGGGACAGCTTATTGAGACACACGCATTGCTTATCGTTTTATAGATCTATTCTCATCCACCATCTTTGTTTGTGACGTAAAGAGTGTAAGAGTCATGTTTCTTAATCGGACACAGTGAATGCAGTCAAAGCCAATCGGAGTCTGATTCAGAGGGTTGCCTGTCAGTTCCGTTGTTATGTGTACTGAAACGAGAGCCGGTATAAATCCACGCGCGAAAACAAAAGAAAAGTTGGAATACGTTCTTTTAGTGTCTTAAAAGTAGACTGAGGTATGGCAAATAAGTTTACTACAGCTGAGGCTTTGGAGCTGATTTTTCAAGGTAATGATGTCGATGAAAATTCAGACGAATCTGCTCAGCATGCCATGTGTGATTGTGGACAGGAACTGCCATGATATCATGTGCAGTCTTCAAAATTGGCAGGACAAAAAATTACAATTCCTCGCAAAATAACGCCCATGGACACTGCCCAAAAGAATGGGCATGACTAATTAACAGAATAAATTAGAATTTTCTAATCAGTTCTGATACAATGATAATAAATGTGCAATCTTCTGTATTGAATGTTTATTTCAATGTTATGGTTAGCAGTTCTTGTTAATGAAATAAGTAACAAATTCAAGTTCCGTTTTTTTATTTATGGGCAAATATCCCCTATTATAGTGTATATAAGTCTCTAATGAGTGAAATATCATTTGCTGAGGTTTTGCTGATTTCTTGATGTGTAAAACTTGATTACACTGTAAAGAAATTACAATTTATAAGGCAAAACACAAAAATATACATAAACGGAAATGTCCTATGTGGGTCCCAGAGGGTTAATCCAAAGACCACTTACAGAATATTTATCAGGTCAGATATAACAATACTTAAACTACAAATATGTTTTTAGTTCATGTTTTTTAGTTTGGAATATTGCTGAATATAGGTATTTAAAAGTATTTGAATCGTTTAATCTTGGATAAAGGCATGGTACAATCAATTCCTACTTTTTCACAGCAAAATTATCCTTAAGACCTTGGCCTTTAGTAATAGGCCTACTGTAGAAACTGTTTTTCTTTTTTGAAACACTTCACGAATCCCGAAATGATTTACGTTAGATTATTTCAACATTGTTTTATTGACTATCCAAGGCATATTTTCCACATACTTCTGACCCATGTAGACACAGGGACAGTATATGAGAATCATTTGGCAACTTGACACTGACATATGCATAAACATTTTATTACAGTATATTCTCCCTACTTTTAAATATAGCACAAGATAAAGTGCCATTATGTTCTTCATTTAACTTTCACCAAGTGAATCATTTCAAGAACTAAACTTGATACTATAGATGGCAGTGAACATGTGATCACATTTTTTTAAGTAGGATGTACCACCAATGTCACTTCAGGCTGGCCAATCAAACGCAGTCTTCTGTCTTAAGAGGGGAGAGAGTATCGAGATCATTTTCACTCAACTCAAGAATTCGAACAAGATGACGTCTCCAAAGACTCTTGAAATATTAAAAGGGTGTGCAAAATAGTCATTATATACAGTCTTTAATTAACTATTATTAGAGAATAACGAGTAATGAATATAATTTATAGGGATGCTATTAATATCTAATAATTCAATAACGTGCTTTAACCACCAGGTTATCAGCTCTGCACCGTTATGGTGTAAATACAGCCTATCTACCAATTGGATCAAATATAAAAGTCAGCCGAATTAATGTTGATACTGCGAGGAGACGTATTGTGTGAAAAGAAATGTAAGATGTTGTTTAATTGCTTATATATTTAAGATTCACGTCACGTTTTCAGTTTTGGCGGCAGTTCTTCCTGTTTGTCCAGAAGTCTTCTCATCAGGGCTCTATAAATAGAGAACTACGGCAGATTATGTAATATTTAATGCAGCCGAACCGTGTATTACAATGCCGTTATGTGATGACTTTCAAAGAGAAAAGCAAGCACACTCGGAATAAAGTATTATTATTTTTTTTTTAAATGTTTTCGGATTTCACATCTCATAAACCCCATTTCCCAGCGTGCATTGCGGCTAAACCATCCAATCAGCGAGCTGAGGATCTTTCCGGTATCCCAGATAGAAATGTTTGGTTCTAAAAACATTCTGAGAATGTTAGTCATTGTTCTAGGAAGGTTTTCAGCGGGAAGTTTTTGTTTTGTTTGTATACGTTCTTCTGAAAGGTAGGATAACGTTCCCTAAAAACATTCTTAAAATGTTTGGTGATAACATTGTTAGAACATTATGCCCTCCTATTCTTAAAACGTTTTCAGCAGACGCTTTTATTTTGGTTCCCAGAATGTTCTTCTGAAAGCTAGGATAACGTTCTCTAAAAACATTCTTAAAATGTTTTTGATAACATTGTTAGAACATTGTGCCTTACTGTTCTTAAAACATTTTTCAGCTGCAAGTTAGATTTTTTATGTTGTCAGAATGTTATTATTTTAGAGAAGGATAACATTGTTTATGTTAAAAAAATTATGCAAATGTTCTGTGGTAACAATTTACTAAAATATGTTTACATTATTAGAACATAAAGACATAATATTCCTGTAATTGTTCAACTAAAAATTCCTGGGTAAGTGGACTGACCACTGTGGTCATTAGGATGATTATGATAGTTTACTTAACTATTGGAATTTGACTATTAACACATGTAAAAGGATGACTTGGAATCAGCTGGTGAAAGTCAAATTTGTTTATTAGAAAAGGGGAGCTGGGAGTGGAGGTTGGTAATGGCGGCAGTGGGAAACAGTTGTTCCAGGGTGGAGAGGCCTGGCAGGTCTTGGGAGTGTGGAAGGCCTTGGATTCCTCCTGGGAGAGACAGAAAAATGTGTGTGAGGCAAAAGTTGTCAAAGAATATGCTGGTAAAAAGCTAGAGCGGCATTTAACAAACCGTTCACGGCAACAATCTGTTCAGGGCAACAATCCGGCAGTGAATGAGTGCAGGCTGCAGGTTTTCATAGTGTGGCTGATGAGCAGGTAGCAGGTGTGGTTGATTGGAGATTGCTCCCAGCCGTGTAGAGCAGACCAGCTCAGGCAGTGATAGTCGGTCCGTTCTTCTATATGTCTGTCTTTGGTTTTCTAAGTGTTATTCGATCCATATGACAATAGAGATATGTGCATAAACAACAAAAACACTTGGGGTATAATGTTCGAACAATGTTATCACCAAACATTTTAAGAATGTTTTTAGAGAACGTTATCCTACCTTTCAGAAGTACATTCTAGGAACCAAAATAAAATGTGGTGACATCAGATTTCTTTTAAACATCCTTTTCAAACAAATGCAACAAGTTTGTTTTTTAAAGCGCACTACAAATAAATCTGTTAGACCCTGTTAATATTTCGCATCACAGGAACATTTTATAAAAAAATAATAACCTCCTGAAAACGTTATCCAAATGTTGCTTTCAAAGTGTTCTTCTTTGGTTATCATGTAACATTGAGGGAATGTTTTATAAAAGAACATCTGTAATGTGTTACCTCAACAACGTCCAAAACACATCCTCAGAATGTTGCAGGCAAAACGTTCCACCTTTGTTAACATATCACATTAAAGGAACATTTTATAAAACACTTTGTCATCTCAGGCCTCAATAACATCCTGACAATATTTTCAGAATGTTGCTTGGAGAATGTTCTTCATTTGTTATCATGTAACATTGAGGGAACATTTTATAAATAATATCTTTAATGTGTTACCCCAAGAACGTCCAAAACACATCCTTAGAATGTTGCAGGCAAAACGTTCCACCTTTGTTAACATATCACATTAAAGGAACATTTTATAAAAAAAATTACTGTCATCTCAGGCCTCAATAACATCCTCAAAACATCCTCTGAATGTTCCAGTTAAAACGTTATGTCTTAGTTAACCTATAGGAACATTATTGGAAAAAATAAACATCCTAAAAAGGTTCTTTGAACATCAGATTAAAACGTTTCTTTAAAACCTTATTAGAACCAATAGGTAACATTAGCCAAAGTTGTGAGAACGTTCCCCGCTAGCTCGGATTGCTTATGACGGGTGTATTTTGTTGTACACACATTCCTTCACATTTAAATTTAAATGTACATTAAAGTATTTTGTGAGGCCTTCTAAAAATGTTTTTAAATATAACTACGGTTCTAGTTGAAGAGTTTGTAAATTAAAATGAACCGAAGCTGTTGCCTGCCAACGCAATCGCACAACGTCACGTCCGTTAATTCCACAAACACACACATGGATTAACATCGATTTAATACATTAATGTAGCCCTTGTTTCTGCTTAAAGAGGTGTTGACCAGCTGGGACAACAAGAACCGACCATCGGGGTAGCATTTGCTTGGCATTTCCGGGTATTTCTCCACTGGTTGGGACATGTTAACAATACCGTGTAACTGTCACGTTTGAAGGTATGAAATCGTGACATCTTCACGTCTCCCAGCGTGGTAAATCGTCACATGTTCACGTCTTGCCGTGATACCGGGTTGCTCTATGTGGCTCAGCTGTGTGAGAGGAAGCGCTAGCAGTTCTCTATCAGCAAGGAGTAGGCAAGAGCAACTGTAAATAGTTATGTTGTGAAGAACCGTTCATGTTAAGAAGATGTTAAAGAACTGTTAACCCTTTAACTGCCAGCACCACCATTTGGTAGAGCAGATTTCGCGTCTTGATATCTTTTTAAAAAGAAATAAAAAAAGTTGAACTCCATCTGATTCAGCCAGCTCTACCCTTTGGTTGACATGTTATGCACAAAACAACCTCTAGATGTCACTGTAGTTCAAACAGAATGCCCTTCAGCTAGCTTCAACTGAGAAAGTTGGCAATGCTAAAAATCACTGCTGAAGAAATCACTCTTTTTGGTCAACTTTTGGAAGGTAACCATATCATTTTTGACATATTTTAGTGGCAGGGCACTGACTGAACATAATTAGATAACTCGATGTACAAAAAAAGTTTTAACAAGGGTGTAATTATTTTTTTGAAAATATGCTCAACCAATCGGTCGAATTGGCCTTTTATGGCAAGCTAGCAATATGACTTTTTCAGAGTTTCAGAGATGTTTTCCAATAAAATATGGTAAATAAATGGCTAGATTCATGGTAATATTATTAAATTTAGTACTGCCTTATGAGTCTCAGAGTGAAAGAGTGATAATAATTGATATAGCACCTTTCATGCATGGCATTCAGCCCAAAGTTGCACACAGATGAGCAAGTTAGGCCAACACAGGATATGGACATGTGCTGTTAGGCCAGTGGTTTCTTGTTAGGCCAATTCAGCATATACAGTAAGATGAGCAAGTCTTTTTTTTTATCATGAAAGACACTTTACATGACTTTTTTCCATTTTTTTTTTTTACAATTATAATTTATTATCTTTTATGAATATATCTGGTTGTATATATTGCTCATTTTCCATAAAAGAAACAATGTATTTGAGTTTGTGTTTTATTTGAGTTTGATGCATACAAATACTGTAATGTATATGATGATTACTTTTACCATAGAAGGCCAGCTCGACCATTTGGTAGAGGCTCATAAAAACAAAACTGTGTGGTCAGTCAAAAAAATAAAATGTGTTTGTGCTTATTTGTGGCCCATTTGATAATAAAATGCAAAAAAAAGAAATTTTACATAGCTTTTTTCTTGGTCCGGCAGTTAAAGGGCTAATGTTGTATTTTTTTATAAATTTTTTGTGGAATACTTGAAACGGCCAAGACTTGCCCAGACTCTACGTCCAGCGGACCCCAGGTAAATGGAGTCTGAGACCCCTGCTCTACAGTAAGACTGTCAGACCTAAAGTGACCACACTTTCTACACCTTTCACAGACTCCTGCCATTTCATGAATTTAAATTAGATTTTATAAGATCAACTTTTGTGTTTTAAACATTATTTAAATCCTGTTTATTCAATAGTGTGAAGTCTAAAGTGTCCTTATACCCCCAACCTTAACCCTCATATACTGTATGTATCAGGAATGGCAATAATAAGTGAAATAATTCAAAAATGTAATTATTTCTTTTTTTTAAATGCAGTGGATTCAATATTTGTCTTTATTTTCTTTTTTTGGATATTAAACTTTTGTATTACCACTTTACTTCTATGCATTTGATATTGTATATCCATAATAGTTGGTCTTCCATGACTTGAGTTGGTCTTATCCTGTTTAAATCTCTGAATGTGGCTAAAGAGGTAAATCCAAAACATTTTATAAAGTTAGGGTGCTCACACGAGACAGAGATTACAGTCAATGTGAAACTACAGTCGGAAATACTGAAACTTTAAGACCCCATTGTATTTCTTTCAGACTTTGAAAAGCTCCAGAGTGACAGAAGACATAATCCAACTTTTTCCCCAGATGTTTTTACATTTTAACTAAACTTGGTGGATTCCACGTTTAAATTCAACATTAGGCCTGTTGCTTAATTTCAGTTTGATGCAGTTAAGCTTTTGGTCAGTAGGGAGCAGCATTCCTGTATGATTCTTACACTGTTGCACCATTTTGCTTACCTGGTCAAACAACAGTTACAGATCGGCGTGACCACAAGATAGATATGCAAGGGCTCGTTTTGCCTTCACTAACTGTACGGAGGCTCAGTCACTGGTACATTTTTATATACAAAGCCATGTTAGGGAAACTTCCATCCTACATCTGCTCCCTGATCTCACGGCAAATTGTAAGTGGCTAATGCCTGAGATCGCATGCTGTAGTTTTATTAAATGTGCCAACTGCTAGGACTGTATTAGGTAAGATAGCATTTAGATGCGCAGCTCCTCTGTCTTGGAATAGTCTGCAATTGAAATTGAAACTGAGCAATCTGGTGCCACTAAATACTTTTAAAGCTCGGTTGGATGCTACTTAATCGGAAACTGTTGGTACCTGTTCATGTGGATAGTTATGTAAATTGTAATCCCTGTAATGATGCTGTAAAATGTCCTTTTGTTGTTCTGTTTATGTTTTTTTTATGTTTGATGTGGAACCTACTTGAGCAGGTCTCCCTTGAAAAAGAGATCAATGATCCCATTTGGATACACCTGGATAAATAAAGGTTTGAAATGAAATGAATACGATCTGAAAGTTATTTAAAGTGCACACACCACAAAGACAGTGCATTTTCAAAGACCCATTGATATTTGTGTGTTCCCCCCACAGACAGATATATTTCAATCAGGAGAGACTGTTTTGAGTGATGCATATTTATTGCACGGATGAACAAATGAATGTAATGGTAATTTTGGCGATTTAGGCCCCGTTGTGCAGGAAGTATCATTCGGGAGGGTAGAACCGATCCGATGAAAGCCCCCCGGGGTCTAGACACTGGTGGTGGTGAATGGATAGTTGGGGTCGGTCTGAAGAGGAGTGGTTTAGCTTGAACCTGGATTCAGAGGGACGGGAGGAGAAAGGGGGTGGAGGAGGGTTGTGTCGAGTCACCTGAAATGACAGCTGTCAGAGGGGGAAAGAGCAGATTAAAAAGGTTTGACAGAGCGCTATGATAGGCTCTTGGAAATAGAGCGAAGTGATTGGTTAGACTGAAGAGTGACGCCCCCTGTCACTTATTGAGAGGAGAGAGAGTAATAACGTATACGTGAATGAGAAAGACGGTCTTCCTGGTTGAGCTTGCGCTAAGCTTCATTTAGAGGTATTGTTGTGGTAACCAGACCTACTTTTTGTTTAGACCCAGTGCACCATATTTAACATGACAGCAACACGTTGAGTCACTATGCAATGAGAAATCCTCACTTTGATGGTTTTTAGAAGATAAGTTTGGTCAAAATTAACATTTCGTTTTGAATTTCAGCTGCCAAATGTCCTCAAGCTTTTAATTATCTAACTATGCGTAATGATTATTAATTATATTATAATTGCTAAGTTTAGAACTTCAATAGAAGTTTGCCATTTTGTCCAACCTTTGACTTTTTTGTCTCAAACACCCATACATTTAGTGATGTGTTTCTAAGTACTGCTACTCACTGAGAAAAAAAGAGAAGAAAAGAAAAGAAAGTTCCCGCTCTGGTCAGCTCGCTCACATCAAGTTCAATCAAAGGGGTTTTGTTGCCCTCCCCTCCCGACAGGAAATGTGGTTGTATTCGTGAGCCTGTTTGTTTGTTCAAGTTGCTTCACAATGACGCCTTTGCTTCTTACTTCTCATGTACTAAAAGCCAATACTTACAGCCGCAGTTCATACAAATGAATAGATACAGATGAAAAGGCGCTGATACATCTAACTTAAAGGTCATGGCGAAGAAGAAGAGGTTATTGTCAGTCGCCTTTACTTTCTCTTTTCTACAAACACGTGTTCTTTTATTCTAACTAATGGTTGTCTTGATGTCTCTGCTTTTGATATACATTTGGATAAATATAAAGAAAGATACATGCAATGTGTATATAGTCAAATGCCACTTAATTCTTCGTTAATCACTGCAGAAATACAAAGGAAGTATATATGTCCCCAACTGACCTGGTTTACTTTTAATGCCAGCATTGAAGTGGTGGAAAAGGGAAATATTCCCGCACAATGCTTTGGCTGCCCAATGTGGTGCTTTAGTAACCAGCTCATATGGTTTCTGACCTATTTAAATAGTTACGACAAACAAACAAATACATGTAACTCTACTGTTTTTATCGCTTCAACATTTGGTGCAAAACCACAGTCAAAAAAATATTTAAGAAGAGTGAACACTGGTGGTCAGATTAGATTAGTATTGTACTAAACCACTCTATATCCAGGGGTGCACATAACTTTTTTGCCCTGGTTTTCAAAGGAGCACCTGGAGCTGTTGCTTGGTGCGCATCCCTAAAATGAAATAAACAGACCTTTTGAGGGGTACTTGACTTTATGAACGGGGGGGGGGGGGGGGGGGAGGTGCGCTAGTGAGCACGCTCATGAACTGTTTGCCAGAGCCTCGCAGCAGGGTTACCGTGCTATTTTCCATTTCAGATTGACTTGTTTGTGAAACAGTGAACATTAGGCCCTCACTTTGCAGAACTCAGGAAGCGATTTGGTCAGTCGGTTTTGTTAAAGCTTGTCCATAGAGACCACAATCATCAAAGGACATTTCAGTCACACGCAGAGTGGCGGAGTTGACAATGCTGTGAGATCTGCAAGGTAGATTAAGACGGATCTAAACAAAACTATATTATTTTCTTCAGAGTAACGTACAACAACTACGTTTTCTTTTTTACCTAAGCAGAAAGTCAAGCTCCAAAACGGCTCAACCCATTTTCATTGAGATGTGTATCCACTTGTAAGAGTCAAGCACCATCTATGCAAAGTAGATTCTCATTCCCTCTAGCCAGCTACTGTCATTTTAAATTGATAAAGCTAATTGTTGACTTTAGTGAAATATATTTTATGGGAATTGCAAGTTGATTGTACCTTACTAAAATGAGGGGAAACCAACAGCTGTTTGGGGAACGACAATACATCTATCAGTTCAGCTCTAGGAATTCGGTACAAATGTTCGCGTTAGCTGGCAAAACTATTTTCTAAATGTGGAATGAACACAGCTATAAGCCAGAGACTCAGATTTTGAAACATATTTACAAAAGTGAAAAACTAGTGGGAACCAAAGCTAGGCTAACTAGCTTTGACTTTCTGAGTACAATGCACACTTAAAGACATAATGGCTGCTTCTTTAAGTAAACCACTGATAGTTGTTTGTTTCGAAAATAAGGAGACAGTCCAATATAAAATAGGAATCATTTCTCAGTTTTACCATGTTCCCATGTGCAGCAGATGCTAATGGAAAGCATGGGGTGGTACACGTATTTTTAAAACTTGACTTCCCAATTAACACATCATCGCCTTTGAATAAATAAAAGAAATTAGAGGGCCAAAATGCAACATGGAGTTATATATAATTTGCTATCATAAACACAAAAAGAAGTACAAAAACAGTGGCTCGGAGCATGTTGTTGCAAGTCTTCATGTGTGGTTTCCTCTAAATAAGATTTGAGATAATGGGTACGTAGGCTATTGTCCCATTAATAAAAGTTATTGCCAAATCTGACCAGGCCTCACTGGCATGATGGGTACAACTGAAAATATCAACCTATAACCACAGCCATTAACTGTAAGCATTCAACATTAACTTTAAAGTAGCACTAAAATGGGTTAAATCACCTCCCACACACTGCCTTTCAACTTCCTTAACAACACACATCCCCTTAATCTAATCTTGAAAGAAATCATACAAAGCGTAAAAGCACATCTAAATTGAGCAAATAGAATGACATAGCTGAAAATTACAGCATATTGCTCCAAATAACATCAAAACACAGTGCATGTTGTGAAAAAAACACAACACCAACCTCCACACATACATTTGAAAATAAATGAATGCATATAATTTATTTTCAAATGTATGTGTGGAGGTTGGTGTTGTCACATTTACTGTCCTGCAACAACGATTCGCACACCTATAGCCACCTGATCGGAACGTTTTGCAAAAGAACAAACCAGTGAGTTCAGCCAATCACAAACAGCCTTCGTCTCCTATAAGAATAAAGAGAGCGTCCGTCAACACACAGGACATAAACTGCAGAGCTTCAGGGAAGATGCTACTTTGGATTTTTCTTGTGCTTCTTGGTGAAATCTGTGAGTCTTTTACAACCTCTTACACTTCTTCCATGTGCATGAATTTAATTTGGATTGAAAAAGGACGGATTAATAATACTTTTATGCATTTCTCTTATGCAGGTCAGGTGCCAGCTGTAGGAAAAAACTCAAGTATATCTCAGGATAGTGGGATCATAACAGCTAACGTTGGGCAGAAAGTGACTTTGAAATGTAATTGCGAGGACGAATCTGTAACTTTCCTTTCCTGGTATCAGCAAATCTTGGGAGGTAAACCTGTTATCATATCAACTCGAATGCGGAACTCAGATGCTACCATCTCCCCCGGGTATGAAGAAAGGTTTGAAGTCTTTGGAAATCGTAATGAGGGCAACAACGATCTCAGAATCAAAGATCTTCGCCTGTTGGATTCAGCAACTTATTATTGTGGGGTTTTAGTTTTCAACGCAATTGAATTCGGAAAAGGAGCTTTCCTTCATGTCAAAGCATCGAAGTCCAAAATCAACGCGGTCGTCCATCAGCCGGCGTTGGAGCCACTTCGGGTGGGAGACTCTGTGAATTTGAGCTGTTCAGTGTATGCTAGAGAATGTGAAGGGGACCAGAGCCTCTTCTGGTTCAGACATGGTGCGGCTCAGCCTGCAATTGTGTATTCCAGTGCCGGACAGTGTGAACATATCCTTAAAGGAGGGACTGGCTTGAGAAATTGCACTTTCAAACTGGCTTTAAAGTCTGTGAGCTCTCCGGATGCAGGGATGTATTACTGTGCGCTGGCCTCCTGTGGGGAGATCGTGTTTGGAAATGGAACCAGAGTGGAGATCTTAAGTAAGTGATTCAAACTTATATTGCATATTTTGCAAAGAATATTGCCATTTTATATTCTATACCAAAATAGATATACAAAAAAAGGTATATGACATGTTTTCTTCACAATATGTGTTAGGAGATTCAACCAATCAACGATTTCTCCTGGTGTATTGCCTCAGTTTGGCATTGGCTGTTTCCATTATTGTGATCCTCGCCTTGGCTTACATTATGTACAAATTGAAACAAAAGTCTTTCACCGTCTGCAAAGGTAGGACTTTCAGAATAAAAGCTCTCGAAAATGTTTAGCTGATTTGACCTAGCTTGATCAGTTGTGTATTTTTGATTTTCAGGAACTGTTTCTCATCAGGCGTGTTCAGCTTCTGACACTGTGGTAGGTGAACTTTAAAACTGAAGCCAAACATCTACTTTCTTCTAGGTCTATATTTCACACATAATTTGTATTTTTTGTCACTAACAGAGCCAAGATGCAGACATTCTCCATTATGCTGCTCTGAGTCTGAACCGATCCAGAGAACAACCTCACCATGAAGACAACGTGGAAAGTGTTTGTGTCTACTCTAGAGTAAAGAGCAGGAAAGTTTGAAGTACAAAACGATCTATTCTTCCTGTCAATCCATCGCAAGAGAACTACACTTGACTATGTTCAGTATTAAATCATGTTGAATGAATTGAACATGTGAAGTATGTTCTAAGATGCCATTTGCCAAGACTATAAATCCCTTTACAGAAATATACAAAGCAAGCTCATAGTCTATTAATATCTTCCTTTGCCAGAAACAGAAGCATTGGTTGCACCTTTCAATCTAAAGCCGCCCCTCTTCGTTTACTTTTCACTCCTGCGGTAAAGGTGGTGTGAACAACAGAGTAGAAGTTTCCATCAATGGAAACAACAGTTCTAGCAGCGCATGAGCACAGGAAGACTGGCCTTTGTGCAACTAGGGTTAGGGTTAACACCAATGACTTATCAAAGATTATGTTAAAGAATTTTCACATACCTATAACTCCAACGGTCCAGATATATTTCTTAGCTCATGTGAAGTCTGGTTTGAATGAAGCTTTCAAGTCATTCTATTAAACTTAGTTTTAGTCATCGGTCACAGCTAAGTTTCACAGTTTCATTTCCCCAAAAGTCATCTGCCCAAGTTTGACCCTGAGACAGGCTTTTCTAGGAAATGTGTCAAAAATGGAATTTCCAGAACTCTTGTCGTTGATAGAGATACGAAAACATCGGTATTCTCAGGTAAAAATACTAAATAACAACCTTTTCTTTTTCCCATTCGGCTGGGCAATATGGCTCCAAATACAAAGAGGATATTATGTAATACATTATATGCAAGATATATGATAGTGTCAGTCTGGATACAATGAACAGTATGTGAAATTGCAAACAATAAATAAAGAGCATCATAAATGAAAATAAGAATACTTGAGTAAATTATATCTTTACAGGTTCAAATGACCTTATTAGCATTTTCCATGTTTCAATTAAAGCATATTGTGTCTTTATCTCTACCAATGACACAAGTGTCTGGAAAAAATAAATAAGATGTTACTTTCAGCTAAAATCTACATTTCACTTTTTGGCTAAAATGTTTCTTTTGGAATATTACTGGTTTTATCTGATGAAAACACGTCTAACACTAGAGAGAATGGTGAAGAACTAACAGGCTAGATGCATCAAACAGTAATGGAAAGTCAAGAGGATGCTGTCTGATCCGAGTCCCTCCTCTTCACAACCTCAAACCACATCCATTTTGCACATTGTCATCTTAAGATAGTCTACTTATCTATAACGATTACAATCTTCCTAAATATAACAAATTCATTTTATGTCCAATTTCCAAAGATATCTCGGAAACACGCCAAATGTTTTCAAATGAGTTTAGATCTTCATGAAAAATCGTTCTCACAGACTACATTAACACTTTAGGGGAAGCTGACCATGGGATCATCAAGCGTCATCTCTGGCTATGTTTGGTTAGCCCAGGGGTCTGCAACCTTTTTGACCAAAAGAGCCATTTTGCTCCTTTTTCCCAAAACATTTTTTTGTCTGGAGCCGCAAAACATATTTCATAGCTTGATAGCTAATAAAGTAGTATTTATTGTTATATCAGACAAAAACTACAGTTTTTTTGCATTTATTAGGCTATTTATTACATTATATACAACTGTTAACCTCTAATAAGAAACAAAGAACTCCTATAAGGAGAATTAAAAATAATACACCGGCCTACTTTAAAATAAATTAAACACAGCGCTTGGGTAGTCCTCTGCACATTTGAAGGAAAAAAAATATTATTAAAATGGGCCCACTTTGAAATAAATAAAACATATAGCTGCACCCTAAAAAGAGGTTAAAGGTAGGGTAGGGTAGGTAAGAATGGAGAAGCCAGCTCGAGTGCGCTCGAATTTGAAAATACACAACCGGAAAAAATCTGCCTCTTCCTTCAGATTTCCTTACAGAGCCCATCCTCCAACACACACGAACGCACACATGACCAATGAGGGCACGAGATAAGTTTGTGCACAGATGGAAGGCTGAGAGGCAGGTAGGCCATCCAGTTACTTTAGCCGGGCCGGCTAAAATGATTGGTCGTGCTTTTTACAGCACTACGGCTTCCAGAGATTCATTTTTGTATGTACAGTTGCAAGAAAAAGTATGTGAACCCTTTGGAATTACCTGGATTTCTGCATAAGTTGGTCATAAAATGGAGGAAGCCACTGCTGTTCAGAAAAACATTGCTGCACGTTTGAAGTTTGCAAAAGATGTTCCACAGCACTACTGGCAAAATATTCTGTGGACAGATGAAACCAAAGTTGAGTTGTTTGGAAGGAACACACAACGCTATGTGTGGAGAAAAAAAGGCACAGCACACCAACATCAAAACCTCATCCCAACTGTGAAGTATGGTGGAGGGAGCCTCATGGTAGGGGCTGCTTTGCTGCCCTAGGGCCTGGACAGATTGCCATCATCGACGGAAAAATTAATTCTCAAGTTTATCAAGACATTTTGCTGGAGAACTTAAGGCCATCTGTCCACCAATTGAAGCTCAACAGAAGATGGGTGATGCAACAGGACAACGACCCAAAGCACAGAAGTAAATCAACAACAGAATGGCTTCAACAGAAGAAAATACGCCTTCTGGAGTGGCCCAGTCAGAGTCCTGACCTCAACCCAATTGAGATGCTGTGGCATGACCTCAAGAGAGTGATTCACACCAGACATCCCAAGAATATTGCTGAACTGAAACCGTTTTGTAAAGAGGAATGGTCCAAAATTCCTCCTGACCGTTGTGCAGGTCTGATGCAACTATAGGAAACGTTTGGTTGAGGTTATTGCTGCCAAAGGAGGGTCAACCAGTTATTAAATTCAAGGGTTCATATACTTTTTCCACCCTGCACTGTGAATGTTTACATGGTGTGTTCAATAAAAACATAAAAACATATAATTGTTTGTGTGGTTTTGGCTTAAGCAGACTCTCTTTGTCTATTGTTGTGACTTAGATGAAGATCAGAACACATTTTATGACCAATTTATGCAGAAATCCAGGTAGTTCCAAAGGGTTCACATACTTTTTCTTGCAACTGTATTTATTGTCAAAGCATTTAATATATTCATTGCTATCGGGACGTTAAGAGCATTCCATGGAATATAACAAAAAGTGTTTTCTGAAATAAATTACATACCCCATTGAATTATGACTGAAGATTGTCAGCTGTCTTCAACTCCCTTGTTGTTCCTCGATACGTAAAGGCTGCAGCACCGTTGATAACTTCTCTCTACATATCAAACAAGCATCGTTTGCTGTGAAAGCATATAACTCTGTCCACACAGAATGAAATCCTGTGTTCCTCCGGTACTTTCCTTTATTTATCCATAGTTCGCTCATCGAGCCGGGAGTCAGGTTATTCGCCTCCAAGAAAAGGCGCTCGCAAGGGACAGTAGCAGCATGTGACGCATATTTTAGTTGACCTAATTCAAACCGTTTTGTTTTTTATTTATGTGTCACAGTATCACCTCAAAATACAAGATACGAAACATTTTCAACCATGCAACAAAATATAAATAGTCCTACAGATACTTTTATTTTATTTCCTTCTTATTTTTGTCTAAGCTCAAAGGGCCGCATGCGTCCAGTGGGCCACGGGTTGCCGACCCCTGGGTTAGCCAATCCAATGAATGTAAAGATGTACCTTGCAAACGACCAATTAAAACCGTTCTTTCAGGTATGGTTAAGCCAGGTCCCTTTGAAGTGACTGAGGTGACCTATTTCCACTCCCATACACAACCAACATCACTGATGTCTGTAGTGAGTGAGAAAAAGAAAGAAGATTTGCACGCCTGTCAAATGGATATTTACCAAAATTAATGCTACATTTAAAAACCCCACTGTGAAATGTTCCCCTTTGGTGTTTGGCATGTGGTTACTTTGTAATCAGAAGCTCATAAAACTCTCAGTAACACTATGTCAAAGTCAATTGGACACAATTGTTACAGTTCCTTCAAGGTGTGGGAGGGAACAGCATGACAACATGGGATTTATAAAAGACACGCTGCATGTGTGCCCACTCTAAGCGTATTCATGATGCCAGTATACTTCCCAGGTTGTTTACTGTAAATGCGCCGATTTCACTGCATATACCAAGATGTGCAAGAATCTTTTTTTAGCCTTGTGTGGTCACCAATCAAACATGAGCTCTCAGTATACCCTGGTCGTGCATTTCTCTAGGACCCTATGCTTGCTTTGTCTTTGTGGTTTCGAACAGGAAGTCTCTGCATTGTGTTCATGCACAGCATCCGCACTAAAGCCCAGACCCATTTTCAGAAGATCAGAGGATTGTTTTAGAAAATAAACTAATATAGTCATATGATAAAGTGTACCAATACTCTTAACAAATGTCCAGTGATCATTCAAAAATCAGCCCGGCATGTCTGACGGAAAGAAAAGAGGCATTCCATTAAAAAACATTAAAACAAAAGTGGCCATAATATTTGTGATAGGGAGGAATAGCGAATAGTTATGAATATAAGTTACTGTCACCATCATCCTTTTGGGATAAACAATTCATATTGCTTACTCGTCTTATAACAATTGTTTAAGTCACCTTGCAATTGCATCAATTATGAGTATAATAGAAAACTTAACATTAATACTTTATACAGAACCATAGCAATCGATGATATAAAGTGACATAAGTGCCATTATGGAGATTGATTGCAAGTACAGAATGAAAACTAGAAATCAGATGAGTGGAACATGTCATAAGAAATCATGGATCCGTCTAAATGCAATACATTCGTTCAAGCATTGAACATGTGTCCAACTCAGGATTTTAGGCGTCGCATCTCGTTAGCCAATCAAACACAGTATTCTCTCTGAAGAGAGCGTGTTCAGATTAATTAATTCAGAGCATCATTTTGAACACGATGACATCTCCGTTGTTTGCTTTGTTTCTGCATTCCTGGGAGCCACTGTCAGGGTTTGAGTTGTGTGTATCTAGTTTTGGGTTTATTTTGCAGTTCTGTTCTCCCTGTCTCATGTTTTCCTCCTTATTTCTTGTCTGGTCCTTCTCCCTGTGTTTTCCTTCCTGTCGTTAGTTTCCGTGGTGTGTCTAATTGTCTCATTGTGTTCACCTGTTGCCCTTGTGTTTCTACCTCCCCTGCCTTTTCTTGTCCTGTGATTACCCCTCTCTGTATTTAGTCTTGTCTCTTCCTGTGTTCCCCTGTCGGTTCATTGTTTGTTTGTCTTCCCTTCACGTTTCATGTTTGTCTCTCCGGTCTTCCTCCATGTTTCTCACTGTCAGTTTTTGTGTTGTCGTTTTCTGTGCTACCGTTTCAAGTTATGCCATGTTTTGTTTATCAGCTTTTAAATAAAGCCCGCTTTTTGTTTCAAGACCTTTTTCCGTTTTTGTAGTCTGCATTTGGGTCCTACCTTTTCCACGTACCGTAACAGAATGAACCGACCAACTGTGGACTCAGCAGACTCAGATTATTTTGCTCTACAGGCGGAATGTCTTGGGTACTCTCTGGAGTACATTTTTTACACTTGGAATGACGCCTCAACTAGACGGGGTAGAGAGGCTGCCTTGAAGGAGGCACGCCAGGAGGTTGCTCGCAAGCCCTGGCTCAGGAGCTTGTTGCCTGAGTGGCTACAACTTCTCACAAGTAGTCCTGAAGACTTGTCTGAAGCCTCTAACCCTTTCCTGGGGTATGACCAGGCCTTGGGAGGCCCACGGATCCTCCAAAAAATCTCTAGGAGACGCAAGGCCAATATTCCAGCCAGCGCTCCAGTGGATCCGTGCACCAGTACTGGCCCACACAGCCATGCTTCCGTGCTCCATTACCTGGCTCACACAGCCAGGGTCCAGGCTTCTGTTCCGTGCCCAGCAGCCATGGTCCCTGCTCCAGTACTGGCCCACATAGCCATGGTTCCGGCTCCAGAACCGGCCCCAGCAGCCATGGTCCCGGCTTCAGTACCGGCCCCTGTAGCCATGGTCCCGACTCCAGTTTTCGGCTCCAGTAGTACGCCAGCTCCCCGTGTCCTGTTGGCGTACCGGCCGACACAAGCCCCTCATCTCCTTTTGGCTCTCCGGCCGACGCCAGCTCCCCGTGTCCTGTCGGCGTTCCGGCCGTTTCCAGCTCCCCGTCTCCCCGCCTCCGGTTGGCTCTCCGGCCAACGCCAACTCCCCGTGTTCTGTCGGCGTACCGACCGTCTCAAGTCTCCTCTCAAGTTCCTACTCGGGTCCCTACTCCAGTCCCTTCTCAAGTCCCTGCTCTATGTCCTGTGCCGTTGGGGGTCCCGCCGACTACTGTTCTGCCGGATTTCCTGCCAACGACAGATCCTGTCCTATTGGGGGTCCCGCCAACACCTGCTCTGCCGGGTTTCCTGCCAACACCATATCATGTCCTGTTGGGGGTCCCACCGACAATTGCTCCGTCGGGTTTCCTGCCAACACCATATCCTGTCCTGTTTGGGGTCCCGCCGACATGCGCTACGCCGAGGGTCCCGTCGACACCAGCCCTTGCTCCGTCGGGGGTTCCACTGACACCAGCCCATGTTCCGTCCAGGGTCCCGTCTACGCCTGTACCGCCAGGGGTCTCACAGGTTCCTGCTCTCGATCCCAGTGCTCCGGCGATCCAGCTGACACTGGAGGGGTCCCATTGCGGCATACGTCGTCTTCCGGAGCTATCCCGTCGCCGCCTTCTTGCCCGACCTTGTGCCCGGCCTCCTGAGTTCCCCAGCGGCTTTCGCCCTCGAGCCCGGCCCCCTGACTCTTCCAGCCGCTGCCTTTGCCCTAATGCCCGGCCCCCTGAGTTCGCCCACTGTGGTCTTCGCCCCTTTTTGAACTCTGCCTTGCCCCCGTCCGTCCACCCGAGACCCCCTCCTCGAACTCTGCCTTGACCCCGGGCCGTCCGCCCGAGACCCCCTCTATGAACTCTGCCTTGCCCCCGGGCCGTCCGCCTGAGACCCCCTCTATGAACTCTGCCTTTGCCCCTGGGCCGTCCGCCCGAAAACCCCTCCATGAACTATGCCTTTCCTGGGCTGTCGATCCAGACCCGTCCTCCGGACCCCCTCCACCTACCCAGCTGGAAATTGTTTGACTTTGTATAAGAACGTCTGGAATCGGTTCATTGTTTGTTGGTCTTCCCTTCACGCCACGCTTCATGTTTGTCTCTCCGGTCTTCCTCCATGTTTGTCACGTTCAGTTTTTGTGTTTTTTTCTGTGCTACCATTTCAAGTTATGCCATGTTTTGTTTATCAGCTTTTAAATAAAGCTCAACCTTTTTCCGTTTTTGTAGTCTGCATTTCGGTCCTACCTTTTCCACGTACCGTAACAGCCACAGGTGAGTTGTCTGTCGTGCATGCATTTGAATACATTTAATATGATTACCAATTTAGCATGCAGACATTAAGAGGCTTTTATAATTGAATTAAATGTTCTCTTTCTGGATATTTTTCAGTCTCTTCAGCTCAGGTGACTAGTCTTGAATCGTCCATGTACATGTATGTGCGTCAAGAGAGTGTATTTTATTCAGCCACTGTTGGCAACAGCTTGATTTTGCAATGTTTCTACGAAGGTGTTGGAGTGATGTTTTACTGGTACAAGCAAACTCTGGGACAAAGGCCAAAGCTAGTGTCTAAATTCTATAAACATGAACGAAACGGCACCTTTCGCAATAAATGTAACCTGTTAAGCCTGAGACCCCGGTACCGGGGTACTGCCGCAACATCTTGCAGGAAACAGTGTCTGAGGGCATGTTCATTTAATAAACTATGAATGTTTTATATCCATGTAACGGGAAGCAGGGCCGGCCCGTAGCATTGGCGTTATAGATGTTCGCCTAGGGCGCCAGATCTGGGGAGGCGCTGCGCTGGTAGAAAAACATTTTTGACCGTTGGTGCTCATCCTAATTTTCGGCCTTGATGTAACAACATTCATAATTAAGTAAATGTAACACCCTTTTTTGACCCCGATTACACTTTTCATTTGCCCTGTACGATGGGCACTGTAAGTGATGAAAATGTGGGATGTTGGCTTATCTGGCGCCCGCAGCTCACAGCCAAAGTGCGAGTGAGCTTGGGAGCGAATGAGGGAGAGAGGGAGGGTGCGCCGGTACCGGCGCTCTTGTTATTAGAATCTGGTGCTAGCTGCTCTAACGGATATTAGAAGAAGATGTTTCTACAATAATGTGGAGGGAGAGTCCTCTCCAGTCAGACTGAGAGGCTGATAATAACTACAGCTCAGTGAGGTAAAGGACTCTGAGTGTTTAGATAGTTCACTTTAGTCTAAGTTATCTCAGTGGGTCTCAAACCGTTTGGTCACAATTTATGTAAACAAATATTTCCAAGGCACTCCTTTATAATTATTGGGATAAAACAGGTTTGAAATCATTTCAATGTATACTATAGGACAGTAAGCCAAAAATATTGTTTTAAACTGGAGAGATAAAACAAAATGCACGAATAAATAAGTGTTAATAGGTCAAATAAGATATGAATGAACAACAAAAATAAAATAAGTTACATTTATTTGTTATTGGCTATGGTAGGTTATTGGTTATGTTCACATACTTATTTGATTAATAAAATGTAAACCAATCTTTTTCATATGGGTGTTTAGAGTTGTACCCCCTAGATCTAGTAGTAATTCTGCTTAAAGTGCACCAGATTGAAGCATTTTACTTTAAAGGTCACATGTCATGGCCATTTCCACTGATCATAATTCCTTTGTTGAGGTATACTAAAATAGAAAAATACTGTTCAATTTTCCAAAATCACATTGGTTTCGCATACAGCATCTCTGTAAAGTATGTGTATTCAGCAGTATTCACTTTCTCCACTAAACGGCTCACTGCAGCTCCTGTTAAAAAAATCTTCCCGGGGGGGCATACCTCCGGACCCCACTAGAGGATGTGACGTCCACCCCCCATTCTATTGTGTATTCCTTGGATACTCTATTGATCTTTATATTTTCTATTGTACGATTCTCTGGCTGGGGCACCAACTCAAATCTCGCCTAGGGCTGCGAATTGTCTAGAGCCGGCCCTGACGGGAAGAATCTCATCTTCAGAAGACCCATCAGAAAAAAAGACAGACACTCGAGTGAGGCAGTCGCAATTTTTACAGGCTCCCACTACCTGTTAGCATCTGGCATCTGTTAGCAGCTAGCTCTCCTGCTTACAAAGATTTAGCCATCCTTGCTTATACAAGTAGTAGTTTTAGTTGTCTGCGGTCTACGGAGGCCTACTGCCACCTGTCGAGTACGGCTGTGATGAGGTGGTTTTCCCCCGGAGACGTCGCGAAGACACGTAGCGGCTCCACCTGTTGCTGCCTGCGATCTGCGATCTTTGATCTACGGAGGCCTGCTTCCACCAGTAGAGTACGGCTGTAGTGAGGAGGTTTTTACCCCAGAGTCGTCGCGGAGAGACGGAGTGGCTCCAGGCTTCGGGCTTGGCCTGCTTCCACCAGGCGTGTGCTGCTGTGCGGAGGAGGATTTTACCACGGCTGGGGCCTGCTTTCCAACTGTCCTGGTTCTGCTGTTGCAGAGGCCTGCTTCCACCCCAGGAACATCGCGGATACTGTGTGCTGGTCTGGGGAAATGGCCAATTTCAGGATTCTGCTGTGCCTGTTAACTGTTTTGGACTATGAGAAGATCTCGAGTCATTCTGAGAAGTCTACTGGATTCAGGTCTGTTCTGCCACTCGCAGTGGGCATCCCCTGCAAAGGTTCGGATGTGTTACACAAACATTTACCGGTTGCCTTGTCACAGACAATCTGCTCGACAAAATATGTTTGTCTTTTTTGTTTTCCTGCGATGATGGTTCTTCAGGACTACTTCTTAAGCTCAAATCACACTCTCGCAGACTTTTCCGGTGTTTCTAAAGTAGATGACAATGTATGTGTGTCGATTAAGAGGGAAAGATGCCTGTTTTTTTTGTTGCTATTACTGTCAGGAAATGTACAACCTAACCCTGGTCCGCCCAGTAGTAGTAGTCAGATCACTACTCCTGCTGATTTTAAAGCTAGGTCTGGGTTGGGTTTCATCCATTTGAATGTGCGCAGTCTGATAGGTAAACTAGATTTTGTCCGCATTTGGGCAAGCTCGACTGACTCTGACGTCATTGTTTTGTCCGAAACATGGCTAAATAAATCTATTTTGGCCTCTGACATTGCCTTAAATGGTTATAATGTGTATCATTCCGACCGGTCTAATAAAGGTGGTGGCGTTGCCATTTATGTTAAGAATAAGTTCAGTGTATCCATATTAGTTTCCAAATCTATCAGTAAGCAATTTGAATTTTCAGCCTTAAATATACAAGTGGCAAAGGGGCAACAGGCCATGGTGGTGGGCTGTTACAGACCCCCCTCAGCTGTCAAGGACTCCTAGTCTTCGCTAGCAAATCTTTTATCGCAACTAGACTACAAGGAAACAGTGCTGCTTGGTGATTTTAACTGGGACTGGTTAACTGCAGTATCAGATGATTTTAAAAACCTTTGTATCTCTTTAAATGTTACTCAGATTGTTGACAGTCCTACTCACCCTAACATTAAGTCCCCTAATAAATCCTCCCTAATCTCATTCTAACTAATGTTCCCTATAAATACTCATCTGTGGGAGTATTTGCGAATGATGTGAGTGACCACTGTGCTGTAGCCACAATTAGGGACACTAAGGTCCAAAAGGTTAAACCTCGTATTAATATTAAGAGAGACATAAAACATTTTGTGGAGCAGGGTTTTGTTCATGATCTGTTTGGGATTGATTGGGGAAAAATCGATCTGTGTGCTGATGTAGAAACTGCATGGTCTTATTTTTATCTTGGTTTTATGGAGATCATTGATAGACATGCACCCCTGCGTACATTTAGAGTAAAGGGACGAGACAATCTTTGGTTTTCTGCTGAACTGTCTAGTCTCCTTCATGAGAGAAACAAGGCCTGGGCAAAGGCTAGGCAATCAGGCTCAGAGGTAGAATGGCTGCGTTTTAGGCAGCTAAGGAATAGCTTCACTTCACATGTCAAAAGTGCTAAGTCGAATTACTATTTGTCAGTTACCACAGAAAGCCTAAATAATCCTAGGAAATGTTGGAAAGCCATAAAATCGATATCTACCGGTGAGATCCGTAATGAGCTACCTCCGTGCCTTACCACAGCGTCTGGCACTATATCGGACAGGGCCACTATGCTAAATTGCTTTAATAAGCATTTTGTGTCCTGTGGTTCTCTGTTTGATTCTGTTTCTAACTCTACTTCTGTGAACACCTCAATCCGTGACTCTGAACAATGTGGTCTGGAAAACCCTTTCAGTTTTAATCCTTTTACTGTTAATGTTGTTCATGA
The DNA here is from genome assembly GCF_949606895.1 of Notothenia rossii. Taxonomy (NCBI): domain Eukaryota; kingdom Metazoa; phylum Chordata; class Actinopteri; order Perciformes; family Nototheniidae; genus Notothenia; species Notothenia rossii. The sequence goes on along the minus strand of NC_136901.1, from coordinate 24,627,951 downwards.
AATCTTAACCAAGCTAGAGCCTAAGAAACCGGCTGGCCCGGACAACGTAGAACCTTTCTTTTTAAAGATAGCTGCAGATTTCTCTTTTTAACCTCTCCCTCAGCACAAATGCAATTCCAAAAATATGGAAGTCAGCTTATATCTTGCCTTTACTAAAAGGAGGGGAGGCAACTATTTTAAATAACTATAGGCCAATCTCTAAATTATCAGTTCTGGCTAAGGTTCTTGAACGCCTAGTGAGTGAACAATTAAAGGAGTTTTTATGTACAAATGACATCCTGTCTAAACATCAGTCAGGCTTCAGAAAGCAACATAGCACCATCACTGCCACAATGAAAGTGGTTAATGACATTACGAGTATTTTAGATAATAAGCAGAGTTGTGCAGCTCTATTTATTGACCTTTCCAAAGCGTTTGATACCGTCGATCATCACATCTTAAAGCAGAGGCTACTCAGTATTGGCATATCCAGCCATGCAGTGGGGTGGTTTGTGAACTACCTCTCTGAAAGGTCCCAATGAGTTCACTTTGATGGGCTGTCTTCTGAGTGGTTAAACATTGCTAATGGTGTTCCTCAAGGTTCTGTTTTAGGTCCACTTTTATTCTCCATATATATCAACAGTTTAGGTGAAAATGTGAATGAAGCTACTTTACATTTTTATGCGGATGATACCGTGATGTACTGTGCAGGTCCCTCCATTAAGGAGGCTGGTGTTAAATTACAGGCTGTTTTTAGCATTATTCAGACTCAGCTCGCTGAGCTTAAGCTTCTTTTAAATATTGATAAAACCAAGGTAATGCTATTTTCAAAAGCTAAAAAGACACCAGAGCCTGTTTTAGATATTGTTACTATGCAAGGACAAGTACTTGAAGTGGTTACCTGTTATAAATACCTAGGTATTTGGCTTGATGATTGTCTTACTTTTAAACTTCATGTCAATAACCTGCTTAAAAAGCTGAGGGTTCGACTAGGTTTCTTTTTTAGAAATAAGTCCTGTTAGTCGCTTGAGGCCAGGAAAAGGCTAGTCACTGTGATATTTTTACCTGTGCTGGACTATGGTGATTTGTTGTATATGAATGCACCTGCCCATTGCCTGAACAAGTTAGATGCCGCCTATCACAGCGCACTGAGATTTGTCACAAATTGTAAAGCACTTACACATCAATGTACCCCTGTATGCCAAAGCAGGTTTGCCATCACTTACTGTAAAGAGGCTCAGTCATTGGTACACGTTTATTTATAAAGCTTTGTTGGGTAAACTCCCGTATTATATCTGCTCTCTGATAACACAGAGAGTTTGTCATGTCTCGCAAATTATGTTAGTTAGTTTTTGTCTGGGTCTAGTGATTTTCCCCTTTATTTTTGAATAGTAACCTTCCCTCTCGTTTCAGATACTCTGACCTCCCTTCCTTGTGTGTCTCCCACTCCTGTGATTGTCGACCCCACCCCTGATTGTTTCCACCTGTTCTCCATCACCTGGTGTATTTATTGTCCTCGTCTCCCTTTGTCCTGTGCCAGTTCGTTTCGTTCCTTGTGACTACCACCAGCATTAGCAATCCAGGATTAACCCCAAGCAGAGCTTTGAGCCACGTCTTGTTTAAGTATTTTTGTTGTTCATGCTCCTAGTGTTTTTCCTCTTTAAGAGTGATTTTGTTTTTGTACCACTATCGTTGAGCTTTGGTTTGAATAAAACCTTTTTTTTGTTAAATTCTGTGAGTTGTGCATTTGAGTTCATACCCGTTTAATCAGTCGTAACAGTACGAACTGGCCTAAACATGAACCCAGCCGACTCTGAACAGCTGAGAGCATCGCTTCGCTCTCAGGGAGGCCGCCTCGCTCAACAGGAGGATCAGTTAACGGCCATCCAGCAGGGAGTATCACACGTCACAGACAGCCAGAGGGAGTTCGAGTCATCTGTTACAAACCAGATTCACCACCTGGCGGGGCAGATCCACCACCTGCTCGCTCACCTCAAGACTGAGCCCTCACACCCACCTCCGGCCGGACCCGAAGCGAATGCGGACCCGGCGCCCGCTTCCCACACCGTTTCAATCCGCCTGGCTCCGCCTGAGAAGTTTTCCGGGGAATCCCATGACTGCCGTCCATTCCTGGTGAATTGCAGCTTACATTATAGCCAACTACCGACAGCCTTTCCCACGGAGAGATCCAAGGTGGCTTTTATGATTTCCCATCTCACCGGACGAGCGGCGGCGTGGGCTACGGCTGAATGGTCACGTGACTCGCCGATATGCGAGTCTTTGGGACAGTTTACGGACTCCCTGACGAACATTTTTGACCACACGTCCCCAGGCAGGGAAGCAGCTCGGGCTCTTTACAAGTTAAGTCAAGGAAGACGCAGTGTGTCAGACTACGCAGTGGAATTTCGCACCATTGCGGCCGATAGTGGCTGGAATTCTTCTGCTTTGTTCGATGCCTTTATTAATGGGCTTTCTGACCCTATTAAGGATCAGCTGGCACCCTTGGATCTGCCAGTGGAACTAGACTCTGTCATTGCCATGTCCATAAGGATTGATAACAGACTTGCTGAGAGGAAACGGGAGAAGGACAGGGCTGCACTACCCTATTTCCACCCTAGAGGGCACTCCTACTCTTCTCACTCTCAGGAGACTGCCATGCCACGTTCCTCTTTCCTTCCATCCCAGAGATCAGCGTCCCCCAACAAGGCCGAGGAGCCAATGCAGCTGGGACGTGCCAAGCTGTCCACGGAGGAGCGGCGGCGCCGCCTGCTGGAGGGAAGATGTTTTTACTGCGGTCAACAAGGTCATCTTCTCTCTGGATGCCCGGTAAAAGACGGGGCTCACCAGTGAAAGGGAGGGCACTGGTGAGCCGTCTTTCCACGGCAGACTCTCTTCCCCGCAAGTTGACCAACATAAAGGTAATCTGCCATGAAAGAAGTAACTCTCAAAAAGTGTTAATTGACTCTGGGGCTGACGAACGCCTGATGGATTGGGGATTAGCTCATGAACTGAGACTTAATACTGAACTTTTGTCGTCCCCTTTGAAAGCCAGTGCTCTGGATGGCAAACTTCTATTTCATGTCACACACAAGACCGAACCCGTCACTATCATGATTGATGATCATTGTGAACTCATGTCGTTTCACCTGTTTAATTCTGCTCAACATCCTCTCATCCTAGGTTTTCCCTGGCTAACCAAGCATAACCCCTATGTTGATTGGCGGTCAGGTAAAATTAAGGGGTGGGGGCAGGAGTGTTCACAGGATTGTTTTAAGTGTGTGGGAAACATGGCAGTAGGAGGGGTTTCTGGGGAATGTAGTACCGATCGGGTTACTAATACTCAACATAGCCTGGACCGCAAGAATCAAACCCCAGATTTAACTTCTGTTCCCCCCTGTTACGATGACCTGGCCAAGGTATTTTGTAAAGTGAGCGCCACCTCTCTTCCTCCTCATAGGCTGTATGATTGTGCCATCAATCTGTTACCTGGGGCTCCAATTCCGAAGGGTAGGTTATACTCCATCTCGGGTCCGGAGAAGGAGGCTATGAAGGAGTACATTGACACCTCTCTTCGTGCAGGTCTGATCCGCCCGTCTTCCTCCCCGGCTGGGGCGGGTTTTTTCTTTGTGGGAAAAAAGGACGGGTCCCTTAGGCCATGCATTGATTATTCTCCTTTAAATGACATTACGGTAAAGAACAGGTATCCTCTCCCCCTCATGGCTACTGCTTTTGAACAACTTCAAGACTCTAACATTTTTACCAAGTTAGACTTGCGTAATGCCTACCATCTGGTGAGAATTCGTGAGGGGGATGAGTGGAAGACTGGTTTTAACACACCCACAGGGCACTATGAGTATCTCGTCATGCCATTTGGTCTCACCAATGCTCCAGGAGTTTTTCAAGCACTCATTAACGATGTTTTAAGGGAGTTTTTAAACCGTTTTGTGTTTGTATATCTTGACGATATTTTAATATACTCACCTGACAAAGACTCTCATGTTCACCATGTACGTCAGGTCCTCCAAAAACTCCTGGAGAACAAACTGTATGTGAAGGCAGAGAAATGTGAGTTTCATGCTAAGACTGTATCCTTCCTAGGCTTTATCATAGCTCCTGGTCTGATCCAGATGGACCCGGCCAAAATCAGTGCGGTGGCTAAGTGGCCTACGCCAGACAACCGCAAGGGGGTGCAACGTTTTCTAGGCTTTGCTAACTTTTACAGGCGCTTCATCAGAAGTTTCAGCGCCATTGCTTCTCCCCTTCATGTTCTCACGTCCCCTCAGGTGCCTTTTGTATGGTCTCCTCAGGCCGAGGAGGCTTTCCGCCGTCTCAAGGAGAGGTTCACCTCAGCCCCCATCCTCATCATCCCCGACCCAACTCGTCATTTCGTTGTAGAGGTTGACGCCTCAAATGAAGGGGTGGGGGCTGTCCTGTCGCAGCGGTCCAAGGAAGACAACAAACTTCATCCCTGTGCCTTTCTCTCCAAGAAACTCTCCTCTGCAGAGCGGAACTACGACGTGGAGAACCGTGAGTTGTTGGCGGTAAAGATTGCTCTGGAGGAATGGAGACATTGGTTGGAGGGGGCTCAGCTCCCTTTTATAGTGTGGACCGACCACAAGAATCTCGAGTACATTAGGAAGGCTAAAAGACTAAATTCTCGCAAATCAAGATGGTCTCTGTTTTTTAACCGTTTTAACTTCACTCTGTCTTACAGGCCGGGGTCCCAGAACGCCAAGCCGGATGCCCTGTCCCGTTTGTTTGACCCCGAGCCGGTTGCCAAGAAGCCTGAATCCATCCTGCCACTGAACCGTGTGGTAGGGGCGGTCACTTGGCAAATAGAATCTGTGGTGAAGCAAGCTAACGGTGAGAGCCCAGCACCTAGTGGTTGTCCGCCAAACCGTCTGTTTGTACCTGTTACTGTACGTCCACAGGTCGTCCATTGGGCTCACTCATCGCTGCTCACCTGCCATCCTGGCGTCAAGAGGACCATATTCTTTATCAAGCAACGTTTTTGGTGGAGATCCATGGAGCGTGAGGTCCGGGAGTATGTGGAGGCCTGTCCTGTCTGCGCCCGCAACAAGACATCCTCCAGGGCACAGATGGGCTGCTCCAGCCGCTTCCGGTTCCCAGCCGGCCCTGGTCTGAGATTTCCGTGGATTTCGTCACTGGGCTCCCAATGTCAGAAGGTAACACCACCGTACTCACGGTGGTGGACCGTTTTTCTAAGATGGTTCATTATATTGCCTTACCCAAGCTGCCATCTGCCAAAGAGACGGCAGAGATCATGATGACTCATGTGTTCCGTATCCATGGTTTCCCCAAAGATATTGTCTCAGACCGGGGTCCGCAGTTCATCTCACGCTTCTGGAGGGAGTTCTGCAACCTCATCGGGGCGTCGGTGAGCCTGTCATCCGGGTACCATCCGGAGTCCAATGGCCAGACCGATAGCCTTAATCGGGAATTAGAAACTGGGCTCCGCTGCCTCAGCTTCCAGAACCCTTCCTCCTGGAGCAGGCATCTCACATGGGTAGAGTACGCCCACAACACGCTCCCCACGGCCCCTACTGGGTTGACTCCCTTCCAGGCTGCCTATGGGTATCAACCTCTTACCTTCCCGGACCTCGAGAAGGAAGTCACAGTCCCGTCCGCCCATGCCCTGGTTCGGCGTTGTCACCGGATCTGGTCCGCCACCCGCAGGGCTCTTCTAAGGAGTGGGGAACGCATGAAGGTGGCGGCAGATCGGAAGCGTCGGCCAGCTCCGGAGTACAGGCCCGGCCAGAGGGTTTGGCTCTCTACCAGGGACCTTCCCCTTCATGTGGTGTCACGAAAATTGGCACCTAGGTTCGTAGGCCCATTCCCAGTGGCCAAAGTAATTAACCCTGTCTCTGTTCGCCTTCGTCTCCCCAGGTCTCTGAGGGTTCATCCCACCTTCCATGTGGGACGACTGAAGCCGGTAAAGGAAAGCCCCATGGTTCCCACGGCCAAACCCCCTCCACCCCCCCGAATGCTCGACGGCAGCCTGGTCTATACGGTCAAGCGCCTGTTGGCGGTCCGGAACAGAGGCAAAGGGAGACAGTTCCTGGTTGACTGGGAGGGTTATGGACCAGAGGAACGCTCCTGGATCCCATCAAGATTTGTTGAGGATCAAACTCTCATGAATGACTTTTTTCGCCAGCACCCTCAGGTTCCTGGGCCGTCAGGAGTCGTCCCTAGAGGGGGGAGTACTGTCATGTCTCGCAAATTATGTTAGTTAGTTTTTGTCTGGGTCTAGTGATTTTCCCCTTTATTTTTGAATAGTAACCTTCCCTCTCGTTTCAGATACTCTGACCTCCCTTCCTTGTGTGTCTCCCACTCCTGTGATTGTCGACCCCGCCCCTGATTGTTTCCACCTGTTCTCCATTACCTGGTGTATTTATTGTCCTCGTCTCCCTTTGTCCTGTGCCAGTTCGTTTCGTTCCTTGTGACTACCACCAGCATTAGCAATCCAGGATTAACCCCAAGCAGAGCTTTGAGCCACGTCTTGTTTAAGTATTTTTGTTGTTCATGCTCCTAGTGTTTTTCCTCTTTAAGAGTGATTTTGTTTTTGTACCACTATCGTTGAGCTTTGGTTTGAATAAAACCTTTTTTTTGTTAAATTCTGTGAGTTGTGCATTTGAGTTCATACCCGTTTAATCAGTCGTAACAGAGTTGCAAGCAGCTATTGTCTGAGATCGCATGATGTACTATTGTTAGATGTGCCAAGAGCAAGGACTGTCTTAGGTAAGACAGCTTTTATGTGCGCAGATCCACTTGCTTGGAACAATCTTCAGCAAGAATTGAAACTGAGCAATCTCATTCCTCTGCATGTTTTTAAAGCTAGGCTAAATGAAATGCTCGTTGATACTATGGGCACTTGTAAATGTCTATAACTATGTAAATGTATCCTGTAAATATAACGTATGATGTCCTTTATTGTTTTATGATTCAAGTGGAACCTATATGCTGCAGGTCTCCCTTGAAAAAGAGATCTATGATCTCAATGGGAACAATCTGATTAAATAAAGGTTTGAAATGAAATGAAAATGTAACTGATGATTTAAAAAAATATATATTAAAAAAACCCACAATGCTAACGCTGGGCCTCTGAATTAGCAACGAGCGAAAAATGCTAACAGATGACTGCACCGAAATTCACTCACAAAACCTTATTATTTATCTTTGGTGCACATCCAAGAAGAAAGCTAGAAACGCTAACATGGCTCAACTGTGTCGTAGTCCGGTCAAAAGTGGTCTTCAATGGCATTAGGGCGATTGTGGCTGCGAGGGAGTGCGGTCGTCTTTCAACCAGAAGGTTGTGGGTTCGATCCCAGCCCATGCAGTCAACATGTCGATGTATCCTTGGGCAAGATACTTAACCCTGAGTTGCTCCCGATGGCATGGCCAATGGTGTGTGAATGTGTATGAATGTTAGGTCCTATAGAGTAAGCTACACTGCTCTGTATGAATGGGTGAATGACATGTAGTATGTAAAGCGCTTTGAGGGGTCTTAAAGACTGGATAAAGCGCTATATAAGTACAGTCCATTTACCATTTACCATTAAAACGATAAAAACACTGCTGAAGTTAATCCGTGGGTTAATCCAATGTGTCTGTGTCCCTTTGAAATGATTTCTGATAATCCATGAGCAATAAACCTGCCTTTCGGTTTCCAGATGTCAGAGCTAGAGCTATAGCCCTATAGTTTCACTCTCATGCAAAACTGCGTCCGCGAAGCCCCCACCTTTTTGTTTTAGCATGTGTGTGAGTGGGGAGATTTCCCTTCGATTCTCTTGGCTCTAACGGTCAGAAAGAGATGTCAATCACCAAAGTCGACCAATGGATTTCAGAGAAACGGTAAAACCCCCATTTCCACCCAAATCACCTCAGAGGTGGAGTCTTTTTTGCTAAACGTCTCTAAAAAGGTCAAATATCACTTGTTTTGCATCAATCTTGATACAGGGTACTTATTATATGTTGTACTTTGGATTCCTAAAGCTTTTAGTCTACCTTACCATCATCCAAGGGGAGTTTTTACTATAAGTAAAAAATAATATTTGGACGGACACTATAATTTACAGTTTTTTACTATGTTCAATCTGAATTTTCTTTAAAATAAAAAACATCTATATTGATTCTGACTTTTTTACATCCAACTCACAGGTTTATAATTTCTTTGAGAAAAAAGATTATTAATTTAACCCTTTTAGAAGGAAAGATATGGTAATTTGTTCTGGGAATGTCATTTTCGAGCCTGAGACCTGAAAAACAGGCTTGGCTAAACTGGTTAAGAACGATCCACGTCTCACACTAGACTCAAGCAATGGTGTAAATCACTTAACGATCTCAGATGTACGCATGACTCAGCATCTTACTACTGCACAGGTAGCTATGCAAACGTTTTAGAATTTGTAGATGGTGTTACTGTCAGTGTGAGGGGTTCAGGCTATATCATCCCAGCTTTGGTCCACCAGTCAGCATCTGAGATCATCCAGCCAGGAGACTCTGTGACTCTGAACTGTACAGTACACACTGGCAGCTGTGATGGAGAAAACAGTGTTTCCTGGTTCAAAAACTCGAGAGAAAATCATCCAGGACTCATTTATACCCATGGAGATAATCAGTGTGAGAGGAAACCCAACACACAAACCCACACCTGTGTGTACAACCTGCCAATGGAGAACCTTTATCCTTCTCATGCTTTGACGTATTACTGTGCTGTTGCCTCATGTGGACACATACTGTTTGGTGACCAGAACAAGTTGGACTTAGAATGTAAGTAACCACCTTCTCAATATCCTACAGCTTTGTAATCTCTTCTTTTATCTTTAACTACCGATGAACTATACACTTTTGCCTGGGAAGATCTTTTGATCGGAGCCTTGGTATTCTCAACCATCCTGGTTGTTTTTCTGGTGTATGCAGCGTATAAGATGAACAACAGCAACAGCTGTCAATGCACAGTTCCACCTACCTCATTTTGTTCATTTGATAGAGTGTACTGTATGTACGTAGGCCTATGACTAGTGGAGGGACGACCAGTTACATTTAATTTGAAGAATAAAGTCTACTAAATGAATTCAAGCTATCTACATGTTCTGATAGTGCGCCCCATTTACTAAGGACTCTGGAAATGTTTAAGTGGTCTTGATGTTACAATATGAATTGGCTTTAGCTATGTGTGGTGGTTTATTTTCCACCATATGTCTTTTTACAGATTCAGGATGTTCAGCTGCTTTAACCCCAAATGTTCTGGTGAGTATTGTCAAGTATTGCACTACTACAACAATGCATATTTCAGCAACAAGTTAACTTATATTGGCTGAAAATAGCAACACCGTTGCAAATAAAAATGAAAAACATACTGCTTTCAGTAGCTGTTTGGCCTTTTCCATTACTGGAACTTAGCAACCCATAACCTCGACTTTGGGTCTGAGTTCTTCCTCCAATTTGAACTGTTTTGACTTTTTGGAAAATGTAATCACCACGATTATCAAGATCCAGACAACCTCCATTACGGAGCTTTGAAGGATCCACAAGACAGAGGGACAACCAATTAATTTCCTCATATTCCAAACGAGAAATTACGGTAGCAAATCACCCGGTTCTTTACGACCAGAACTATTTACCGGGATACAAACCGGAGGAACCAGGCATGGAGGGAGGTGGCAGAGACAGTGGGTGAAACTGGTAGGTTTTCGCCTGTTTGGGGAGTTTATATATATATATATTGCTCGCATAAAATCCCCGGGGTTTTTTGCTTTGTATGTCGGGGGCGGGAGATTCATGTGATTGGTTATTGGACGCGTTGCTCGCAAAAAATCCCCAAGCTCTCAGACACGCCCAGCTCCAAGATTTTCAAGATTTTTTCAAAGCTGCTGTGTGGATGTACCGTGAAGGGCAGACTGTTTTAATAGTACTTCAATTCATTTGTCTCAAAAGCCTTTGGGGTTTGATACAATCATAAGTAAAGAAGCGAAATACAAACAACAACTCTTTAACATTTATGTATATGCAGTCACTCGTGAAATAGTTGTTGTCTGTATCCTTTAGCACTGTAACTCTATTGCCAACAACCTTTGAAGGCAGCTTTACGGAGTAGCACTTTGCTGAACGATGTCATAAGCAACGTTACACTGCAAGCTAAAAATATCAGTTTTAGCCATGCTAATGACATGGCTCTAGATATGTCCATGTCGATAGGTCAACTGGTCTAACACTTTGATCCATCTCAACAACTATTGGACAGTTTGAAATTAGATGTAGTGCATGCACCCATCATGCCCACATGATGAATCCTACTGACTCTGGTAATAAAGTGATCTTTCCTACAGCACCGCCATGACATTAAACTTTTTATTTTATGCAACAACTCAAAAACACAAAAAATTGTTCTTATCAAGTCACATTTTGTCACATTAAAACGTAGTTGAAATTCCATTTAGAGTAGTACAACAAAACAATAGATGGAAAATTGCAAATGGCATTTTGAAACATCAGAAACCAACAATATTAGTAGTAGTAGTAGTAATCAAGGTGGTAGTAGAAATAAAGACAAATATGTCTAAGCTGGTAGGCAGGTTATACAAGTATTTACGTTTTCAGAAAAATTCTCAACAGAACAGAAGGATTTGTTAAAAAATATTATGATGCATGTGAAAGTATATCAGCTTGACATAACAGAACATCAGATCCTTGCCCTATGTTGAACATAATTAGACTTCACTTTACATAATTGATGGTGAAAGCTGTATGTATCTGTAGTTTATCCTCCCCAATTTCAAATATGATACAAAAAAAGAGCCATTGTGTTCTTAATATACCTTTTTGTTGGGGAATAATTTGCTTAGGTATTTAACCTTTGACAGAGTTCTTCATTTTCTCCTTTCACTGTCTCTTTTCCCATGGCATAGGTGTACGGCCTTGGGTATTGCTGCTATCTGTATTACGGAGGGGCAGCGTGGGTTCATTGTTGTTGCAGTTTATGACCAAGCTGCCATTAGATAGTTTATTGTTCAGGGACATCTAGAGGCCCTTCTTTTCTGGAACGTAGGTTCCCTGGCACGTTGTTTTCTATGGACGAGAGCTTTAGTTGGATTCAGGGTCCATATTTTTTTAGTCTCGCTGATGAGGAATGTTGATTATTACACTCTGAACTAGTTAAAACCTCGATCTGCAGAAGAGATCTTCAGAATTTATTTGGCAACCGAAGTGTCACCTCATGGCGGCAGCACATGTCTTGTCAAATGGCCGTAACTCCATAATAAACTATCAGTGTTTGCCATTAAAGTTCCAGCTCTCCCTGTGTCTCTATGAGTTTCGTCTCCATTACTTCAGAACTTTCCGCCACACCTTTCGCCGAATGAATCTTCTAAAGAACCAAATCTGATTCTATAGATGGCAGTGAACATGTGGTCAGTTTTTTTATAAGTAGGACGTACAATGTCACTTCAAGCTGGCCAATCAAATGCAGTCTTGTGTCTTAAGAGTGGAGAGAGTATCGAGATCATTTTCACTCAACTCAAGAATACGAACAAGATGACGTCTCCAAAGTTGGTGTTTTATCTGACATGTTTGTTCTTGGGAAAAATCGGTGAGTTGTGCGGATTCAAGCTCTATCCTTCCCCTTTTTGCAACTGTTAATAGAAATGCTTCCAATATTTTTGTATTCAAACATTCTGCAAATCCGAACTAATTATGTGCATTAATTTAATTTCAGTACATACTGCTGACCCAAAATTACCCTCAAGTGTTCTGCAAGAGAAATATTTTGTATCAGCTACTGCTGGAGAAAATGTGACTTTGCAATGCTTCTATGAAGTTGTTGATATCACTTGGCTTTACTGGTGCAAACACAATCTGGGACCGAAACCAACTCTCCTTTCTTCCATCAATTTGCCTCAAACAAAAAATACTTTTTATGAAAAACTCAAGAACAATTTACGCATCACACTGGATAGTGGAAAAAGTACTTTGACAATTTTGGACTTGCACATTTCAGACTCAGCAACTTGCTACTGTGCAACTCTCTCCAACAATGGCTTGACATTTGAGGAGGGCTCTATTATCAGTGTCAAAGGTTCTGTTTTGAACATCCCACTTTCGGTCCATCAGTCAGCATCTGAGATAATCCAGTCAGGAGACTCTGTGACTCTGAACTGTACAGTACACACTGGCAGCTGTGATGGAGAACACAGTGTTTACTGGTTCAAAAACTCTGAGGACTCTCCAGGGACCGGCTTTACAAGGTTTTGGTGAGTAACACGAGTGTAATGTGTAACGTTAATGTCAGCTAGCTAACATTAGCTAACAAGGTACACTCTCGTGTTTTGTTTTAGTTGAGAACGAGCAAGAGGTACTATTACTGGTATGATAACAACCTGGTACAAAGCACACAGGCATCTTGTTAAAGTAAGTAAGTACAGTAAGTAAATGTATTTTTATCTGGAGGGAATACATCAGTTATGATAGCACTTACGCGACTCTGGGATTTGTAGTCTTTCTAGTTGCATATTTTTCAGTCTTATATTTCAACAGTTTTAAGACAAACTTTGAATTTTTTGACATGGAAAAGATTTTTTAAGATTGGCAAACAACATATGTGTAATTCATGGCACAATTCAAACGGGATCAAAAGATAAGTTTTCTCTCTCCATTGACTTCAATGTATTATTTTTTCGGAATAAGGTCCCATGATGCGGAAGTAAGTGGGCGTGACTTCGCCACTCTATAGCCAGCATGTGTAGTTCTGGGCACGGGGTGGATGCGTTCAAATCCAGTTTTGGACATTTCAAGTGCTGTTCGACGCTCGGCGTAACCCTCGGAATACACTCAAACATCCAATCACAGAGCTTGAGGACTATCACGGGGTTTGTCAAGCGAAGCGGAGAGAATATATACTTGTAATATTATCGAAAAGCAAATGAGCTGCTCCGACCCTCGGTCCTGACGGACTCCAACTTGTGTTTATTAATCAAACAAATAAATAAACACAAGGATAATTATGTGTTATTGTTGAGTAAATGGAGAATTGCACAGGGGAAAATAACGTATCTAGCAGCGTCCCTAGCAACCACCTTGGTAACAATGAAAACTTTGAATAGATACAATTTCCTGAAGTAATCTTTGTAATAACTAGCAAACTAAAGATCATGTACATCGACTGCACACATAATCTGAAATAACAACTCATATGTCTCGCATCAAATGAAATCAAAACGCATTTTAATGGCCAAACTAACCTTAAAATAGGCATTTTCCACCGAGAATAAAACGAATGTCGGCCATGACATAGATGCCAGCCATTGGAAATGAATTTCCTCGGCTGTGACGATTCCTGACTGGGCTTTGTAGACAGCCTTGGTTTGGGGCACTTTTTACCTCATTTTGCCCTCCACTAAATGGTGTGCTGTGACAGTAAGGTAGTGGTCTTGTGCAATACTAGTCCAGCCGTCAGAGGTGAGGGCAACATAGCTAACTTCACGAAGCTCAGTAATTATATTTGACTTTTCAATCTTGTACCAAGATGGTATTAACTGATTTGTTAGACAACCTCTGGTAGGGGGGGTGTAGTTGGGGTTAAGAGTAAAAAGCATGTCCCTGTAAACACAAAAACGATATTGTTATTGTGGGTGAGGTCTGGGCAGCTAGAAAATTAGAATAATTGTCTTTGCGTCCCGAAATGTAGGTGCTTCTACTTCTGAGAAGGGATGCAGCCTTTTCACCACAAAAGCGGTGACTTTTCCGTGGCACTCCTCACGTTTCTCTACTGTCATCTTTCCCTTTGCTTCTAAGGTGAATGGGTTGACACGGGCTGGTTAGCTTGAGCCGCTGTTGCCGCACAACTACGCGACCGCAAACTTTCATCTACAAAAATATAGAATATCCACACATTTTACAAACAGCCTCTCAAACCAAACAACCATCCTTTAGTTTTGAGTGACGTTAACTTAACATACCTGATTGCGAGGGCTCCGCTGAGGAAGCCATGTAGACAAAGGGACAGTGTATGAAAGAAGATTTGTTAACTTACATATATGCATAAACATATACAGGGATTTCTCTGTCACAATCCAGTAAGTACCATTCATTTTCAAATAACACCAAACCTGTTGCACTAACTTAGCTTCAGTTGAAGCCTAATCAAAAAAAAAATGCAAATAACTTGTTACTCTTTCATATTATTTTCACAGCATTACTGGAGCTACAGGCAAAGCTGTGTATCCACAGTTTATTCTCCCTACTTTTAAACATAGCGCAAGATAAAGAGCAATTGTGTTCTTCATTTACCTTTCACCAAGTGAATCTTCTCAAGTACTAAACTTGATACTATAAATGGCAGTGAACATGTGATCAAGTTTTTTTAAGTAGGAGGTACAATGTCACTTCAGGCTGGCCAATCAAACGCAGTCTTCTGTCTTAACCTCTTAAGAATGGAGAGAGTATCGAGATCATTTTCACTCAACTGAAGAATTAGAGCAAGATGACGTCTCCAAAGTTGGTCTTATATCTGACGTGTTTGTTCTTGGGAAAAATCGGTGAGTTATATTTTTGGAAAGCTTTGGTTTAATAATTTAACTGAAAAATGAAAACTCTACTGAAAATAACACATTTTGCTAAATGAATCCAATTTAATTATTTGTGTGTTATCTTTCACCCTTATTTCAGCTCAGACCACTGATCAGAAACTGTCAAGTGTTCGCCAATATAAAACATTTATTTCCGCCAAGGCTGGAGAAAATGTGACTTTGAAATGCTTTAGTGAAGATGGTGAAAAAGATTGGTTTTACTGGTACAAACAAACTCTGGGACAGAAACCAAGGCTCATCTCATCTGTCCATAAGTATAATGCGAGACCCACTTTTTATCGTGAATTAAAAAACAATTCACGCTTCACACTGGATAAAGGAAAAATAATAAATCATTTGACAATTTTAAACTTGCACATTTCAGACTCAGCAATTACTACTGTGCATTTACCAATCAATATGTGGTGAATTTTGCCGAAGGCACTACAATCAGTGTCAAAGGTTCTGGTTTGAACATCCCAGCTTCGGTCCATCAGTCAGCATCTGAGATAATCCAGCCAGGAGACTCTGTGACTCTGAACTGTACAGTACACACTGGCAGCTGTGATGGAGAACACAGTGTTTACTGGTTCAAAAACTCTGAGGACTCTCCAGGACTCCTTTACACCCGTGGAGGCAGTCAGTGTGAGAGGAAACCCAACACACAAACAAACACCTGTGTGTACAACCTGCCAATGGAGAGCCTGAATTGTTCTCATGCTGGGACCTACTACTGTGCTGTTGCCTCATGTGGACACATACTGTTTGGAAATGGGACCAAGCTGGACTTTGAAGGTAAGCAAATCTCTAATTGGTTTAATGACAAGTAATGTATGTCTAATTCCCAATCACACACTTTAAACACAAAGATAACACTCTGTTTTTGGTGTTTACTCTCTACAGATGAGGTCGACTCTCTTGTGTATTTCTTGAGTGGAGCTTTAGCGTTCAACTCCATTCTGGTCGTTTTACTGGCTTTCTTAGTGTACAAGATGAAAAAGAGAAACAACCGCCAATCAACAGGTAACTTGTAATTATTGTATATGTCCGAAAGATTGTTTGCAACCAAAGAAACATGTTGAGAAACACAAATGATGTCTTTCAAATGTCTTTCCAGAGTCTGAAGCAAGATTATCAACTCCCTCTACAGCAAATGCAGAGGTATCATTTATCTAAATAAGTTAAATGTTTTAATCAGATACATGTTTACTCCTGTTCAATATCTTTATCCATTTCTATATATTTTGTTACCAGGGAAACCAGGATGCAGGCAGCCTCCATTATGCTGCTGTAAGTGTCAATGTGCCCAACAGATCAAGACGACAGAGGAACATCCCCAACGATGAATGTGTGTACTCTGGTGTCAAGCTCTAGACCTACATTGCTAAATTACTTTTGTTAAACAAAATTGGATTAGTGATGTTCGAAATTTGATTTAGATTTTAAAGTAGATTTTAGAATGTTCTGCTTTATATGTTTTCTTATGTCCATTCAATGTATTTCCTCAGTATTCAAAACTTGCTAAAATATTAAATAGACACTTTTGTATTGATACAACTTATTTTGTGCATGTGTTCACTTCCTAATAGCAATATCTATTTTTTACAATCTTCAGACCTCTTTTTAATCATTTTAATCTGATTTTAAACCAATAACAAAACGTGTGCATTTTACAAGAGTAGCTCTGATGTTACTTCTCTGATCCACACTCTTGTGGAAATCTAATAGATTGAGTATAGCTGAGAAACCCTGGGTTGACTTTCCAATTTGACAACCAAAGTAGTAGGACAGCTTAGTGAGACGCACACACAAAGGATATATGATGCAGACTTACTGGGTAACAGCCAACAGTTTCCTTTTGTACTTAGGCCTTCTTGAAAAATAGATCTTAATGAATCTTGTATAAAGTATAAATGAGAGGCCTGCTAACAGCATTGATCAATTATCTTGATTTAATGGGGGGAATTTTGGCACAGAAAGGTAAAGGTAAAGCAGAGGGACTTGTTCTGCTTCATAGGGATGTCACAGTGGGGCCCACTGGTTACAAAAACAGTCCTCTCAGACCTTTTTTTGTAGTATCTATCTTAGTGCAGCAGCCTTTGTGGTTTTAGCAGGATGTAAGGGTGTTGCAATCTTATATAGATGCTCCTTAATCCAAGGACCACTTGCAGTGCCATTAAATTAGAAGAATATTTATCAGGTCACGTTTAACAATAATACAACTTAAAATAATCTTGAAGTTACATTTGTTTGTTTGGAATATTGTTGAATATAGGTATTTAAAAGCAATGTAATCCATTAGTTTCATATAAAGGCATGGCTACAATCAATTTCTCATTTTTCACGGCTCAATTATCACTAAGACCTTTTTGAACAACATCACTAATCCCAAAGTGATTAACGTTAGATTGTTATACAATTGTTTTCTTTATTGGCTAATGCATTGTTTCCAAAGTAAAAGAGAGTAATTTGGTTATTTACATGTATGTGTGAACATAGATTGGGGCAATATGGATTTCTGTGTCACAATCCAGTAAGTACCATTAATTTTCAAATAACACCAAACCTGTTGCACTAACTTAGCTTCAGCCGAAGCCTAAAGAACATATGCAACTAACTTGTTACCCTTTCATATTATATTCACAGCATTACTGTAGCTACAGGCAAAGCTGTGTGTGTACCCACAGGTAATTCTCCCTACTTTTAAACATAGCACAAGATAAAGAGCCATTGTGTTATTCATTTACCTTTCACCAAGTGATTCTTCTCAAGAACCTAACTTGAAACTATAGATGGCTGAACATGTGTTCAAGTTTTTTTTTTAAGTAGGATGTACAATGTCACTTCAGGCTGGCCAATGAAATGCAGTCTTGTGTCTTAAGAGTGAACAACGTTTCAAAATCATTTTCACTCAACTCAAGAATTCGAACAAGATGACGTCTCCAAAGTTGGTCTTTTATCTGACGTGCTTGTTCTTGGGAACAATCGGTGATTTGTATTTTTATCCTGCTTTTACTTTTCAGCTACTTTCATGGAAAAACTTTCAATATTTTTCATTCAAACTTCTGTACTTGCTGAATATAATTAATTGTATATTTCCTTTGACTCTTATTTCAGCTCAGACGACTGATCGGAAAATATCCTCAAGTGTTCGTCAAGAGAAACGTTATATATCTGCTAATGTTGGAGTAAGTGTGACTTTGCCATGCAACAATGAAGATGGTGATACAAATCGGCTTTACTGGTTTAAACAAACTCTGGGACAGAAACCAAGGCTCATCTCATCCGTCTATCCTTATGATGCAAGACCCACTTTTTATGATGAATTCAACAACAAGTCACGCTTCACACTTGATCACGGAAAAAGTACAAATCACCTGACGATTTTAAATTTGCACATTTCAGACTCAGCCACTTACTACTGTGCATTTACCAATCGATATGTGGTGAATTTTGCCGAAGGCACTACAATCAGTGTCAAAGGTTCTGGTTTGAACCCCCCAGCTTCGGTCCATCAGTCAGCATCTGAGATCATCCAGTCAGGAGACTCTGTGACTCTGAACTGTACAGTACACACTGGCAGCTGTGATGGAGAACA